>NW_015386820.1:255717-272402 GCF_001527695.2 Protobothrops mucrosquamatus
GGAGTGTTTTAGACAGACATTTTCAAATTTAACATCTCCCAGCTGGAATTTTAGATTGAATCCAAAACTACCGAAGAATTTGGGACTGGTAAAACTTCCCCTCATCTTTTAATCCCAAGTTTTCCCAGCATTTAGACAAGGGATAGGACTGACTGTCTAGAACCAGGATAGAGCAAAATAGCCTTATGCTGCTTTGTGCTTTTTATCACTTTGTTGCATAAACAATGTCATAAGCCAAAGTAAGCACAACATATGATTTTTTTTCCTTTTCAAAAACAGTACAAGCCTCAGAAAACCAGTCTGATTCTCTACTGCTCTCTAGTGCCAGTATTAAAAAAATACATGCTCAATTAATTGATTCCCAGCTTTCCTTCCCTGTTGTGGAATATACTCTTAAAATAGCTGTTTATCCCCCAGGTATACTACATATCTATCTCCTGTCGCCTACTGGAAGATCAAAACTTCCGCCTGCGTCGAAATGCATGTAAGCAAAAAGGAGGAGGAAAAGCTAATAGGCATATCATAAAGAGCAAAAAAAAAAAATCAATTACAAGCCACTAGCTGCTGCAAGACTGCAAGATTCTCCTATCGTTCTATAGATCCTGAGATTGTTGAGTGGATAATAATGATCATGGCGCTACAAGCTCTGCTTATTGCTGGAAGCAAGAAAGGGAACTTAAGATCCGCACACGCTTATTCTGACAGTTCCCGATGGCTCTTGTTTTGTAATAAGGTCTCCAGGTTTTGACTCAGCCCTTACTTATAGCCCAGTGCAGATATAATCTCCATGCTCTTTCTTCCCCAAGGGGTTTTAATCGATTTCAGTGACTATTCCAGACATTCAGGAAGGAAATCAACCAGCCCAAATCAAGGCCTGGACTTAGTCTGGGTAAGTTCTGTTGCTTAAGGCTCCTAATCTTTCACGTCATGAGGTAATCAAATCTCGCAAGCTGAACACCAGAGTCAGATCGGCAGAGAGGAAGTGACAATTGATAGGCAATGCTTGGGATCTGGAGGATATTTTGCAAGATTTGGGATCTTAAAAAATACATCGGATCTATATCAGGGTTTACCAATCAGTTCAGTCATGTCTTATACAAATGCTGCATGTAGGAAACTGCAGTAGTGATTTAGCCCATCATGCCTCCAACCTTTGGCTTTATGGGTAAAGGAGGCTCTGAAGACCCCCAAAATAAAATTCATAGTAGAAATTGCAGGAGACCCATCCTGGGTTTATATACGTTCAGTGTAGCATACTTAAGACTGCTCGACATACCAAAAACAGAAAGAAGATGGGTGTTTTCAGACTTGTGCTGAAAAAAAAATCTTCATCAGGGTCCAGTCCAAGCTGGAAATAAACAAACATGGGGATTGCTTTAGAAATAAGGTTGTAGTTTATTGAAGAGGAGAGCCAGACAGGAAGATGGCTCTGGAAAAAGAAGAGAATGAGTACATGTAGTAGGGAGTGGATTTTATACCCTTAGGCTTTTGTTTGTAGTTGTTTTCTGTTCCTGTTTGAGGCTTTGTATTTCCTGTGTCATGTACTTTGACCTGAGTCTGAGTGTGCCCCTTTGGCATCTGTGGGTTATTCCTATTATGTCCTGTCCTAGAGTTTGGGTGGGGTATGTAGATTTTAGGTGTCTTTGTCTTCCTAAGCCTCTAGCTGGAGGGCTCCAAACTTCCTGAATGGATTATTACATCTGCATTTCTACAGAGCTGGTTTCTGGTTGGGGAAGGGAGACTTGGGGCTATTAAGAAAAACTGGGCATGCTTTTCTGCCTCTTTAATATCCTTTCAAGAAATATAATATTCTGCCCTTTTAATATTTCCTTCTCTGGGGGGGGGGGGCTGACTTCCCACACTTGCGTGGCCAAGATCTTTCCCTTAATTTCCAGAACTGGAAAAAAAAATAGCTACCCATGTAAGTAGTCCTTGACTTATGACCACAATTGAGAGCAAAATCAGAATTTCCATTGCTAAGCAAAGTGGTTAAGTGAGTCACACTCAGTTTTATGAGCTTCTTTTTTTGACCACAATTGTTGAGTGAATCACTGCAGTTAAGTGAATCAGGCAGTCATTAAGCGAATCCAGCTTTTCTAATTGACATTGCTTGATGGAAGCTGGCTAGGAAGGTCACAAATGGTGATCACATGACCCTGGGATTCTGCAACTGTGGTAAATACATGCTGATTACCATATGACTTTGGGGACACTGTGGCGGTCCTAAGGGCAAGAACCTGTCATAGGTTCCCTTTTTTTTCAATGCCATTCTTAACTTTGAGCAGTTGCTTAATGAATGGTTGTAAGCCAACCTGTACTGTGTTAATCAGTGTGAGGAAGGACAAACAGCATGTTTATATAGACCAGGGGTCCTCAAACTTGGCCAGTTTAAGACTTGTGGACTTCAACTCCCAGAATTCCCCAGCCAGCCACAAGTCTTAAAGTGGCCAAGTTTGAGGACCCCTGATTTAGACGGTCCCATGAACTCAACAAAATCCTTCATTTTATAAATTACAGTACTGTTTAGCACATAGATTTCTGAACGTGTACCTCCCGTATGTGTAGTCTTATAAAGTCTACTGTTCTTTTTCAATATGAATACTAATTGTGATGATTGAACAAGATTTGTTCCTCCTAACTAGTGCTTAAATCTACCATGGTATACAACTCTAATGTCTATTCACTTATATCTCTTGTGCTAATTACTAGCTAGCCAGCACATGTGAAAGATAATACGTTAAAAAAAATCTGAAATATGAAGTTCAACAATAACACTATCATCACGGAATACATTCACATAGATGGCTAAAGATATTGCAGTTTCTAATCAGAATGCCATTTTAAAAGTGCAGATTCAGCTAAGATTCAGATTCAGATGAGCTTGCAGTGTATAGTACTGCAAGCTTATTTTATATCAAACTGAGAAATCAATATCCATGTAACCTCCCCTTACAAGCCTATTTAGCAAATCTGTACTGCTTGCTTTCATCTAACTCAGCCTGTGAAAATGTTATCAGTTCGGTAACTTAAACAAGATGTGAAAGGAGCATTTTTACAGGCAAACAATAGAATTTCTTGTACACTTAGTTAGATTGACACTCAGATTTGCTTTAGTTAATAAGTTGGACTCCTAATTAATAAATGTTAACTGTTGAGACTAAATGCAGTTCCATGGAGGCTGAGAACAACCAATCAAAGGACATTGTGCAGCAATTCTGATTTTCCTGTTAATTTTCTGTTAAAAAAAAAAATGATGGCTACCATGAGGTTTATAATGGAAAATTGCATCTTGCTTCAATGTCCTACAGAATATCTAAAACCTCAGTATGAGTTATCTCAAAGGCAACTGCACTGTTTTTTCCTTGAGGAGGAAGAAGAAATTTTGTTTCTTATCCAATTGATGAACTGATGAAGTTTGTTGGATGAAAGTGAAATGTCAAGGAAAAAAAACCAGTCCAAATGCCTTTTGGAAAAAGCACCTTTGTACCTATATCCTAAGTGTACAGTGATGTTACTGTAATCATCCCTTTAAAGGTGCAGCTGAAGATATACATTGAAATACAACTACGGTAGTTTGAGAATCCCCAGAAGGGCAGCTGCCCTTATACACAAGTGTTGACAGTTTGGGGTTTGTGATATGGTTTGGAGAACAGCAGATGAGGTCTTCCCTCAAAATGCAAAGAATGTAAATTACAAATTAGAACCACACAGAATTTTGAACTGAGATTATTTTTAGATTTAAAAGTAGAAATCGCTTGGGAATACTCAAATTGTATCATTTAAGCAAAAGCATGCTTGATGTTTAGGGCTTCCACACAAGTTTGGTAATTTAATTGTCCAAACCATCTAATTCTGCGATTCGTGTTTGCCAACACAGTGGATTTTAAGTGCCAGATGCTCCAGTGTCCTAACTGCTGGCTAATTGTTTTCTAATTGTTCTTATTTGGTGAAGGCTCAGCTTCTGCATTTACATCATCTGATTGCAGTTCCAGGAACTGCAGCAAGGTCTGATAGGCAAAGCTGCAGGGTTTTGCCTACGATGACCAAGTTAGAAATAAACAAGAAATTTCCCACTGGCAGATGAACCCAGTAAATAACGTTAAGTTGTGTGCTAGTAGTTAGTGGACTATGTCTTGCAAATAAAATCCGCTTGTACTTTATTTTTGCTTGGTGATTCAGAGAGATTTGGAGCAGTTTCTAATGTTTATAAAGATCACTAAAAATATGCATGGCTTGGAAATTCTGCTCAAGAGATCGATGAGAGCCGTGGAAAAGCGTCATATCTGCTTTACATTCATAAAGGGAACTGTAATATTTGAAAGTCGCTCATCATGCATAACAATTCCAATTTTTTGGAACCTCCCTTTCCAGTGGTGTCAAACTGCTGGCCCGCAGGCTGGTTGCATCATATGGAGGCCACACCCACCCCAGCTCCAGCAATGCGAAAAAAGTCACGATATGTTGCGACACGTCATGTGATGTGGTGAGTTTGGCACCTGTGCTTTAGACAGAGATCTGTCCATCATGGAGTTCAGGAAAATATCAAAAACCTACCTGTTCTGCCTAGCACAGGGAAAGGGGTGTGCTGAAACTGCAGGCAGGATTTGCAGGTGTGTGGCAGGTGTTATTTTCCAGGCTTTATCTTTTGGGGTGCTCCCCTGCCCCAAGATAATGCTTTTCTTCTGTCGTTTTTTAAAATTCCACTTTAATCCAATTATTTCAAGAATCATAGCGGTCTGGCTGGCTGTTTATACATTTGCCTTTCCCAAAGGGCAGAAATTAGTTACCAAATACTCCCAAACATCTCTATCAGTAGCTCCAGCAGGGATGGGAAATAAGAAGTTTGTTCTCTCAAATTCAAGGCATCCAGGCTACAGCAAAGCTAGGAAACAGCTACAGCTAAGAAGTTAATTCTATCTCTGCACAGTAACACAATAAATGGGGATGACTTTTTTTTAAATATACGAAAACCGCATGGACCACCTGATGTCACTGAAATTAAAACTGATCCCACACCAATTAATGCTGAAATAAGTGCTTGGCTGCCACATGAGAACTGGTTTTTAGTGACTTGCGAATATGGCAACGCTATCTTCAGAAGACAGCATTTGTAGCTCAAGGCTGAACTGTGAAATCCTTGATGCTCCTTGAACCTGGCGCTTTTCTTGGGCATCTACAGTAGATTAACACTAACAACCCCAACAATTAAGAAGTAAAAAAATATTCCAAAGAACCACCAATGCTATCACCAACACTGACAGGGCAAGCGACTGTCACAAGCCCCACTTCATCCTAGCACTGATGATGTTATCTGATTTGGTAATGAAACATCTGCAAGAAAATTATCAAGTTTAGAGAGCACCAAAGAGCTCACAATCTTCAGGTATTTATGGCATGAAATTACATTTTTTTTCTAGCTTTTTCTGGTATTGTGCACAGATTTTGAGGATAAAAAGCCTGAGGTGCCAGGAAGTAATTCATTGCATTGGCTTTCGGTCAAATTAAGTTAGGTGTGATATCCACGTATCTTGGAGCATCTCTGGATGAATAAGATAAAATGTTTTGGACTTAGTTCTTAGGAAGCAGCTTGTTCAAAAAGTCAGTGTGATGTTATAATTAAGCCACTGGACCTGGAGCAGGAGATCCAGATTCTACTCCACTTCAGCCACGAATGCTCATTTGCGGCAGTACCTCACAAGCTGGTTGTGGTGAAAAGTTGTAATATAAATCTCATAATGAAATGAAATCATGCCCAATTAGCAGACAGAAAGTCTAGACATAAAAAAAAACACATGGCTACGTTAACCTTTATTTGTTTACCACAAATAACTTCACATTGATCAAGCTAATACTGCGTTCAGAGAAAAATTTAAAAAAAATAACAAAATATCTGTACACTACATCTGTTACAAATATAGAGGTGGTTTTAAGTGGTTGCACATATGTATCACATGCTCTACACCAGGGGTGTCCAATCTTGGCAACTTTTAAGACTGGTGGACTTCACTCTCAGAATTCCCTAGCCAGCATAGCTGGCTGGGAAATTCTAGGAAATGAAATCCGTAAGTCTTAAATTTGCCAAGATTGGACACCCTGCTCTACACTGTTAATGCATACAGGACTAGAATCCAACATAGATTGCCAGTAATTGTAGATGATGGAAGCTTTTTCTCTCTACATCTGAATGTCAACTAACGATATCAAAAAATTCCTGTTGAACCAAACAGCACTGAATTACTACCACTCTAAGACACTGTATGAGAAGAGCTGTGTTAGCCTTTGGTAGCCCAAAATCAAAAGGTGCCTGATAGAACCTATTCAGACCAATACATTTCATGAAAAGGCGTAAGATTTTTGCGAATTATTGGTCCCTTCATCAGTAGCTGCATCATCAGGTGCTTATGCCTTTTTATAAATGTGCTGAGTCTGAAAAGGTGCTCCTAAACCCCTCCTGAATTTCTGAAGATGTTATAGTCCTCAACTTACAAACATTCATTTTAGTGGTTAGGATTACAAGGGCACGTACGATTGGTCATTGCGCATAATGACCACTGCAGCGTCCCCATGGTCATGTGATCAAAATTTGGGTGCTCGGCAACCGGCACGTGTGTACAACAGTTGACGCATTCCAGGGTCAGGTGATTGTCATTTGTGACATTCCCAGATGGCAAAGTCAATGGGGGAAGCTGGATTTGCTTAATGCAGGGGGTCTTCAAACTTGGCCCTTTTACGACTTGTGGACTTCAACTCCCAGAATTCCTCAGCCAGCGTGCCTGGCTGAGGAATTCTGGGTATTGAAGTCCACAAGTCATAAAAGGGCCAAGTTTGAAGACCCCCTGGCTTAATGACTCTGTGATTCACTTAACAATTGCGGTAATTCACTTAACTGTGGCCCAAAAAAAAAAGTTGTAAAATCGAGCACAATTCACTTAAACAACCACCTTGCTTTACAGTGGAAACTTCAGTCCCAATTGTGCTTGTTAAGTAGAGGATTACCTGTACTGGTATCTCTCATGGTTTTTCTAAATCAGGTTTGCTTAGGTTAAAATTGATTATTAACATTCATTCAGCAGCAATTATGAAATAGTTAACACCTTATATCAGAGGTACCCAACCTTGGCAACTTTAAGACTTGTGGACTTCAACTCCTAGAATTCCTCAGCCAGCTTAGCTGGCTGAGGAATTCTGGGAGTTGAAGTCCACAAGTCTTAAAGTCAAAGTTGGGGACCTCTGCCTTATATGGTTTCTTGATGTTTTCTACACATGAAAGGGAGAGAGGGACATTTTTCTTGATAAGACGAATGGAAGCAAGAAATTAAGTACTCTGCAAAATGCTATCCTGTTTTATGTAATTACTTGTAGCTTCATTTGAATGTGTGTGTGTGTGTGTGTGTGTGGTTTTTTGTTTTGGCTTGGGAAAAAAAATCCCTGCTCGAATATTTGTTGGGCGATTTCCCCTCATGCTCTGATCTATAGACCTTTGCAAGAACTATATATATAGTAGGAGATCCTGTACTTAACAGGTAGTTTGGACTAGACGACCTTGAAGGCCCATCCAGTCCTTACATTCTATAATTCTACCATCCTCTTGTAAATTGGTTTTTTTCTTCATTTTCCTTTAACATCCCAGGGGTAATCTTTGGGTATTTCTAATAAGCAGATCCCAGGGATATAGACTTAAAATGAACACAACCAAAATAAAAAAGCTAAATATAAATACATTTACACCCCAACATGCTAACTTGGGATAATAACTGGAAAAGGGGACATTCTGATACATTGTCCCAATTAATATTAGTAGGTCTTTTAACGAGGTATTCATTCTCACATAAATAAAGAAAAAATAGAGTAGTTATGAGGAACAATATTTTCCAGAATTTCAGTAATTAGCACATAAAAGCAGCAGGCACAGACAGAATGTAGCCAATCAAATTCTCAAAAAAGAAAACAAAACCCCACACTCTAACCAGGGCTGTCAAACTGGCGGCCTGCGGTCCGGATGCGTCACGCACAGGCCACGCCCACCCCGGCTCCGCAAAGGCAAAAAACGTTGCATCACGATACGTCACTTGGCTCAATCGAGTTTGACACCTGTGCTCTAAACTAAACTAAAAATAAATTCCCCTGGAGGGCTTTCTAGGTTTCTCTATTCCTAACTAGTGGCATTTTGAGTTGCATTTTTAAAATCCTGCTGAACTATTGCAGAATTTACAAACTATCATAATACAAGAATATAGGCCGCCCTATTTCATGACCACAACAGAGACCTGAAACTTGGTCATTAAATGAAGTGGTCGCCCAGCGAAACAGAAATTGTACTTACAATGTTATATTGTCTTTCCTTTGCTCTACAGACCTGCAAAGGTTGTAAATGCAAGGATCGGTTGCAAGGTTACTTTTTCGTCATTGTTATAACTGTAAATGATCAAGGCCCTAACTTAACCAAATACCGTTAATATGGAATCAGTGGTTGTTACTAGGAACAAAGAGAAGTTAACAAGGTGAGGGAGCGAGAGAGAGGGAGAGGGAGAGGGAGGGAGAGGGAGAGGGAGAGAGGGAGAGGGAGAGAGAGAGGGAGGGAGGGAGGGAGGGAGAGAGAGAGAGAGAGAGAGAGAGAGAGAGAGAGAGAGAGAGAGAGAGAGAGAGAGAGAGAGAGAGAGAGAGAGAGAGTTTGCACCTGCACGTCTTCCAAGACATGCAAACATTGAGCAATGTTATCACTGAAAATAATAGAAGGTTGGGTGTTTCTTTGCATCTTAAGACCACTATATGTATCTGTATGCATATATGTGTGATGTGTGTGTGTGTTAAATGAAGGTTAAACCAATCAGAGGGCATTAACAACTCTTTTAATGCTTATGTCAGGGGTGTCAAACTCGCAACGTTACGTGACATGTCACGACATATCGCAACTTTTTCTCCATTGCTGGCAATGGGGTGGGCGTGGTTTTGGCATGACTCATCCAGCCCGCGGGCCGGCAGTTTGACACCCCTGGCTTATGTGCTTTAAAAACCACAAAACTCCTTTTTATTGTAATTCACTACTGACATTTAGCATTGTGATCTTATGGGCTCCAGTCGATCACAAGAAATTCACTGGGTGGTCTGCGGCCCAAAGAAACCTGGCTTATATTTGTCGAGTAAAACTCGCAGACTTTGGGATAAAACAGAAAACAAGCTCCTCATAAGTCAGCTCAAAGCATTACCCAACTCTAGAGATTTTAACTGCAGGAAAATTATTAAAGACCGTTTTTGTCTTCTGCAGTAACACAACCTTTAAAATCTGGGAAGAAGGATGTCGGATCTATGTCTTTGTTTGGTGTATTAGAACTGCTTGAGGCCACTTTTTTACTAACCTGCTATGCAAGCATCCGTATGAAAAGCTAACAAATATTCTAAGTTAAATATCATAATGTTTTAATTAGGTGATTTAAAATCAGCAGGTCAAGCTTTCACTTTCTTTTTGCTGCCACCAAACAACAAAGCATTGGAAATTTTAAATGTATTTTTAGAAGCCAGAATTTGGGATCGATTTTTCCATTAATAATTCTTGGGTCATTTGTGAAAATGAGATATATTGCAGTGACAAAAAGCTATTTTGTCTCGACTTGTGAAAAGTTTGTTTATCAATGCTGATGACCCCACAAAGAAAGAAGAGAAAATATATTGAATTCTGGGGGACTTTGCAACAGTTAGGTATTACTACCACATATGTTCTGTCTCCTGAAAAAAGAATATGAAGATCAATTCAGTTTAATCATTCTATGAAAGATCAGGAAACCTTTTTACTTTCTTTTTTTTTTAAAAAGTGTTTTTCTTAAGCACTATTATTCCAGAAAACAGTTTGTCTCAGATCTCATGTTGGGCACAGGGATATTAATAACATTTAATCAAATGAATATATATGTTTGAGAGTTTTAAGTCAACCCTGGCTAACCAATAGCCAACGTTTTGTGTCTTCCAGAAATTCCAGAATTCCGCATTATAAATTACTCAACAATCACACAACGTGCCCTTCCAGGTTACCACACCATACATTTTCCCCTTTCCATTCCACTTTTTCCTACTCTGATTTTATTACTGCCTCTTTCAAATCCAGTCTCTGTAATCCAACAATATGTCTACACATAGATCAAAATAAGACGATTCGTTATTTTTCACTCTTGATTGAAAACACCCTGGCAACAAACAAATAAACTCCCATCTCATCTTTGGGGACAGGACTTAAGAGAGAACAGTCAAAGTCACAGTTCCTTTTGTTCTTTTTAGAAGAGCGACAGCTTCTTCGTGGGTGACTCCTTCCAAGCTCTGCCCATTGACTGCAAGGATCTGATCCCCTCTTTTAAGGCGCCCGTCTTCTGCTGCTGCCCCCTACAATGTTTTTGTTTTTTTTTAAAAAAAAACAGATTTTATTTTACAGAATACATATAGGGTGTCCAACTGAGGCCACAGGCTATATCATAATGTCTTTTCTTTGGTTTTGGCTTTACATTTGGACTGACCCCAACCAATATAATTCATATACCATGGGAATTTTTGATACAATGGGTTTCTTAACAATGGGCTGCTTTTGCATGAGGACAAAATCAAGAAGTATTCAACTCTTACAACTTGCGATCTTGTTCACCTCAAATATTTCTTCATTAGAGTCCTCTTGCATTAAACAATGAGTCGTAGTAGAGAGAACCGTAGAACATTATCCTACAGTTACTTTAATGCAAATGTTTTTATTTGCGGGCTTTGAGACAAATTCTGTATAATAAAAAAAATCTAAGTCATTATCTATCTATCTATCTATCTATCTATCTATCTATCTATCTATCTATCTATCTATCTATCTATCTATCTATCATCTATCTATTCTCCAAGCTTGTGGGTTTGTTTTCGAAGATTTTGTTACCAAGCTAGTGTATGTGTGTGTGTGTGTGTGTGTGTGTGTGTGTGTGTATGTATATGTAAATCCACACCCATGTGCTAAACTGCAACTACTCTCGATAGGATGGATGGATGGATGGATGGATGGATATAGATGGAGGGATGGATGGAGGGATGGATGGATGGATAAAGTAATTCCAGTTTAGCACATGGATATGGATTTACAGAAAGATTCCAGGATGCACAAAAATGAAACGCGGCTCTGGAGCATACAAATATTAGATGCATAAGATTTAGAGATAACAGTGTCCTGTTTTAAAAAAGAACTACAGATAGTGAAATAAAGCCCTACTAAATAGGAGGCATTTTTTTTTCTTTTTATTCCTATCAGGCATTCAAGTCTGTTGTGTAGTGCAAGGTAGGCAGGACAAAGTTATTAAGACACTAGAGCAGGCATGTCAAACTCGCGACGTCACGTGACATCACACGACATATCGTGACTTTTTCCCCATTGCTGGCGTGATGTATCCGGCCCGTGGGCCGGCAGTTTGACATGCCTGCACTAGAGCAAGGTAAGAGCTAGAGGTGAGCCACCTCATACTTTGTAGATCAGCAATTTTCAAACGATGTGTGGCACATGCTGGTACCCTGCAAAGAGTCTACAGGTGTGCTTCTCAGCCAGGACCCCACCTCCCATGACATCACCATCGGTGAACCACCTCTATTTCTTCTCCCTATTTCCAGTACCTGGGATGTCATGGGATTTCGGGTTTCACTACCGGAAAGTCCTGCGTGTGAAATGCATGCTATGAGATGAAAAGGGTTGAAAACCTCTATTCTAGATGGTTTTGATTGTATAATACTTTGCCTTCGGTCACACCAATCCCAGATAGTGCCTTAGATTATCTATATAGATGCTAAGGATCAATACAGACTTGATGGCGGCACAGAATCAATCTTTTAGAGAAGACAGGAAGGACCATGTCAAAGTCTGGATTGTTTGGATTTAAAACATAACATCTAGTTAGTAAATGAATTTGGTATCAAGCTCTTACTTTTCCAAATACTGTCTTAACATAAATGGGCAGATCTCCGTGAGGACTTCCGTATCCACCTACAATGCTAAAGCCCAAGCCATCCGGCCCTCGATCCAGAGTGATGGTTTTGTACTGGGGCGGCCTATAACACACAAAAAAAGGTGTCTCACTGTTTATCTTAGCAATAAATCCTTTAAACATGCTTGATTGTCTAACATACATAGATAAGTACAGATAATATACATCTTCAAGGATATTATTGAACATAGATAAGTGCGTGTATATATACACATACACACACACACACACAACAGTAAATAACCTTTAACAAAGACGTCTTCATTTTGCAATGAACTGATTTGGGCTGACAATTCTCATCCTCTTTTTCTCCTCCACTATTATTTAATTATCAGTGTTCTGTATTAAACTCTTTCAGTGGCATATTTTTGTTATGTTCACAGAAATAATGGCGCCTCAAAGCACTTCCCTAGTTATAAAAATCTTGACCTACAAGCTTGCAATAGACTGTTGCAAATTTTAAGTAGAACTGATACTCAATTTAAGTACATTTTCTTACTGTGGGTTTGGCAGTTAAGTTAGAAAAATCCATATTAACCACTATTAAGTTGATAAAACTCACCCCAAATCATCCTGAAAGATGCTGCTTGAAGTTAGACCTGAAAATGTTAGACTAGATGTTGGTGGATCTTGCTGTTGGCTAGTTATGACACTGACATCTCCACCAGCTACAACCTGCAAGTTAGTGTTAAACATAAACAAACGAGTATACAGATTATTATATGGGAAGATAGACACAGCCCTACAAAACAAAAATTGGTCTGAATTTTTATATTCTTTAAAATGTTTTAAAGGCATAGAGCTATAATCAAACTTCATTAAGAGGCATAACTCTACCTACAAAGCAACTGAAGGTTTGTTTAGTTTTCTTCTGCTCCTGTATGTGTTTAGCTTGTCTTCATGTCTCAAATAATATTCATAGCCAGCTACTGAGCTCACTCACTCATTTCCACACGCTATTCATCCTGTCCTCAAGTTTAAACTAAGCCACGTGTTTTATTGCTATGTATTGCAAGCTTGTTTGATTTTAATATCTGTTCAGTTTCTCTTCCCTTTTCCCTTTTTCTCTTATCTCACTTTTTAGTTGAAATTAGGTAATAATTGCCTTGTGCATGTTACAATCATCATTCAACTAGTGCTCTGCTTAGCTCTTTTAGTTACAGAAAGGATAATTTCTTTCTGAACATGAAGAGAAATTCAGAGAACGCTGCATATTTGATCTGAATGGAGGGAATTGGGTTCCACAGCAAGCTCATTTCTCAATTCTATAGGTCAGTAGTGGCGAACCTATGGCACACGTGCCAGAGGCGGTACTCAGAGCCCTCTCTGTGGGCACATGCACCGCCACCACTAGCAGCTCGCCCAGGTCCATTAGGCCGCTGCTCTGCCCAGCACAAAGCAGGCAAAACGGCCGGCTAGCAAACTTGAGTAGAGGTGTTAGAACATCGAGGTGGCCATGTCTATCTGGCCACACCCACCCAGCCTGCTGTAACCACCCTGGCCACGCCCACCCAGTGGGCCACACACCTCACCCTCCCTGAGGGAACTACAATGCTGATGTGGCCCTGGCACTTTGCAATACATAAATGGGTTTTGGGTTGCGGTTTGGGCACTCGGTCTCTAAAAGGTTCACCATCACTGCTATAGGTAGTCATCCATCTATGACCGTAATGGAACCTACCCATTATGATTACAAATGGTGATGGCTATTAAATGAGATGGGCCCCGCTTAATGACCCCCCCCCCCGTCCTGCTTTCCCTGATGTGGCCATTAAATGAATGTGTGGTTTGTTAAATCGAGCACGGATGCAAGTGTGGGGGAAGCCCTGGGCAGGTCCAGGTCTGCCTGTACTGGGCTTCCCAAGGCCTTCCCCAATCCTCTCAGGCACCCCCTGATCCACTCCCTACCCCTCAGGTTCTCTGCAGACTTCAGCCTGTTCCCAGCCACTCAGCCACCCTACGAAGCCTAAAGCCAGGTAGCGGAACCTGTCGGTGCACGGGGAGCTGTTAGAACTGGGTAGGCCCAGGATGGGAAGAAGGCCTGGCCCACAAGCTTGGGTGACTGAATAACTGGGTTGGGAGCAGGCCAAAGTCCTGCAAGGAACTGATGGGATGGGTCAGGGAAAACTGATGGGGGGGAGGGGTCAGCAGCTGCTGCATCTTTTACAAGGGTGAACAACCCTGTGGGCACTGCAGCAGCCATAAATGTGAAACCAGGTCATAAGTAGCTTTGGGGAGGGGGGAAGGGTCTTTCATAAGTGAAGGACTACATATAAATCCCTAGGCCTCCATAAATACACACAGCATATAGACAGACACTGTTATTATGTCTAGTTGCAAATAGAACCTAGTCCCTAAAGAAACACATTCCTGCTTATAACCTTTTTTTAAACACCTAAATATAGCAATGATGTCCAGAATGCTAGATTTATGATATAAATGCCCAAGCCAGGCTGCTAGTATGATAACATTAGCCAGATGCCTGGTTTCCAAATAAAGATGTTTTGGGACATTTTTTTTACTGCAGCTGATCACACAGAGGAATGAGCTAACAGACGTTTGCACAGCAGTGGGTTGGACAGACGCTTGCCTATTTAAAGCAAGTTTACCTATGTGATGATGTACGTAAAATACCTTGTGCTTCAACTTATACTCTAAATGTACCTTAAAAGAACATACTGATTGCAGATTCTTGTTCAGCTTTTAAAAAGTACCACAAATATAGATGTAGAAAGTAAAAATGACCTTGAGGAAAATATATGTGAACTATTGCCTGGGTACAATAGTTCTGAAGCATAACAATGAGATATGGTTATCATCTCAAGAAGCTTTTCATAAGCCACACCAACTTGGTTGATTTAAGGCAGATTTAGTGACATTTTCTGAAGGAGACCTTAAATTAAAAACAAGGGAAGAATTGGAAAAGGACAGTTTTATGTCAACGGTTTGCCTATGTTGAGGTATCCAAAAGATTTAAGTTTGAACAAGAATAATTTTAGTTTTACAAAAGAGAGAACTGAATTTGAGCTGAATTTGTGTTTCTAAGGAGGAGCATGTCATTGCCAAGATATGTAAAATGAATATACAAGAAGACTTTGTGACTAAGTAGGCCAAATATTTGGGATATAATATAATGCTACCACAGTGGGAACACGTGGAGTAAGAGATTACAATTTACTTTGAACTATAATTTGAAAGACAATTTCTGTAATATAATGTATCACTGATATTTAACGCCTGATAAATTATCAAAGTTGTATCATCGGGTCAAACGTATTGTCAACCGTTCCATTTGGCATTTTCAACAAAAGAAAGTCCCAGCTCTCTAGATTGATCAAGAGTGCAGCTTTACTGAAAAATCTATCTAGGCGTGGCAGAAGCAAAGTCAGTTCTAGGATTTTCATAGTTAATTTCCCTCTTCCCCTCTGGGCCACCTACACCGTAACTGAGTTCAGTTCTTTTTCTTTGGGGAAAAAACTGTCTGCTCTGGTCAAACATTCTTCATGAGGTGGCCTTGGTAGATAACATTTCTCCAGCAACAGAAGGTTCACTTGCATTACATAGCCTCCCCCCTCTTAGGAATTCACCTTCCTCCTCCCATCGGCGAAAGCAGGTGCAAGCTATGGAGTCAAGTCAGATTTGACACATATATTGGAAATATTAATTTCCAATGAAGGCATTTTATATCACCTTAGATGGGCACATACAAAAGCTAAGAGTTACTGGGATCAAATACGTATTTTAATTAAGAGAATTCTTAAAACAAATATACAACTGAAATCAGAGGTCTTTTGTTTAGATCTGATGGACAAGCAGCTGGGAACTGTTCCATATATAACTGTAGCCAGACTTTTCTTTGCACAGAGATGGAAAGCCTTACAGATTCCCATAATCAAAGAATTGATGCTGAAATTAATGAACTGTCTGAGATGGCAAAATTGACTACCTTAAAGAAAAGACTTTGTCTCACTTTCTTTTTCTACGTGGAAAGCACTTTTGGATATATGTTTGGGTTTTTGTTTTGTTTTTTTTGCTAGAAAACCAATACAGAATAATATAGAATATAAAAATGATATATTTTGTGATTTGATGATTTAAGACTATGATTATAGAAATATTGGATAATGTTGAATTTTTGATATACATATTTGTAACTATATCAAAGAAAATTGGAAGTTATTTTTAATTTCTTTTTGGTTTTTTTATTCCTCTTCTCTTATACTTATCCTTAATAATTTTGTTTGGTATTTTTAGTTTATGTTTTGAAGAAATTTAATAAAGTATTTTTTTAAAAAAGGAAAAGAAACCAGCCCAAATTCACTGTAGTATAAGAAGGGGAGAAATAGAATTTATTTGCAAGATTCTGTTATTACAACCAATTTCAATAAAAAATAGTTTATGGCCTCCTGTGCAGTTAATTTCCTGATCTGACCTACCTTATGGGGCTGGCAAATGATTCTAGACAGCCATCACAATATATAAATCATAATGTGAATAATTGGAAGATGAATTCTACCTCCTCTACATGTTAATTTGCAGGTAACATTCCTACCTGTAACTCAATGGTGCCCAAAGCATTCTTCAGCAAACTGACAGCCTGGGAATGAGTCATGCCTTCAGTGGATGTTCCACAAATGCTCACAATCCTGTCTCCAACCTGGATGATGAAAGATGAGATACCCGGGGGGGGGGGGG
>NW_015386820.1:272502-289818 GCF_001527695.2 Protobothrops mucrosquamatus
TGGGCCTTGAGTATAATAAATTGTGGTTGATTTAGCTGTAGTGAATAACTCATACTTGGTTAGATTTGTGCTTTGTGATACAAACTTTACAACTTAGTGGCTTAGTGTGATCGTACAGATGGTTCTATAGTTAAGACGATAAATGAGCCTGCAATTACAGTTGTAAATCATGATGTTAAGTACTGTAGGGCATCATGTGAGTGCGTCTGATTTAATGACCTTTTTTTTGCCATGGTCATTAAGCGAATGTGGTGGTCATAAACCCACTGCTCATTATAGGACATTTTTTTTGCCAGAAACCAGAAGTAAAAAAATTTCTGGGAAAAAACGTTGTAAATAGTAGTCACATTACTGCAGGATACTACAGTCGTAAATGTGGGCCACTAGCTGAGCACCCAAAATGTGGACACATGACTGGGAAGGGGGGCTGTCAGAACTTTGAATCTGAGTCATAATTAGTTTTGGGGGGAGGATCTGTCAAACAATGGCTAAACAATCAGTTGTAAGTTGAGGACTGGCAATACAGAAATAAAAACCAATATTTTTTTTCCCTTGGACAAATTGAAGAATTGCTCCCATTGCTGCAGTTTTCACTGTAACTTTCCAAATTGAGTCACTTATTGGTGAACCTCTTGTACCTAAGATGGCATTCTCTTTTGTAAAGATGACCTTTATTTACATTAAATGTGTTCAATCCTCATGGAACTGAAGCTCATGATTTGTTCTTTTGACTAAAGCTTCTTGGCCCCTGAAGACAAATGTGAGGTATGATAATGATACAACAGCATGCTTTTAAAAAATTCCAGCTGTTTTTGTCCTTTAGGCGAAGATGAGGGATTAAAGTATAGATAGTCATTCTGAGCTTCATAAAGTTTTATTAATTTATTCAAATAATTTATATGGCTGCCCATCTCACAACAGTAGCCTTTTACAACCTCCATTTTGCATCTTTTAAGCATCAAATCAAACAATCATACCACTGTTGTCATTCAAAATTGATAGTTGCTCTACTGAACTTCATTAATATGACTGGAAATGATTTGGAAGCCATTAAATCAGGGGTCTTTAAACTTGGCCCTTTTATGGCTTGTGGACTTCAACTCCCAGAATTCCTCAGCCAGGCACGCTGGCTGAGGAATTCTGGGAGTTGAAGTCCACAAGTCATAAAAAGGGCCAAGTTTGAAAACCCCTGCATTAAATAGTGGCTAGAGGCCACAAAGCAGCCAACAAACCCCAGGTTACTTACCATTGTCTTATCTGCTTAACACACAAATAAAAACAATATTGGATCAGGTTACTTGAAGCAGCAATAGTCTATCATAACATTCTCAATTTTCTTCTTACCCTCAATTTCTGGGTTTGTGCTGCCACTCCATTTGGATGCATCATGGCTATAAAAATGGGAACATCACCAAGAGGGCTTCCTACTCCTCCAGCAATACTGACTCCCAAAGAATCTGAAGGGCCCTGTTAGAACAAACACAAACAATGGAGAGAGATGGGCACTTTAGAAATAGGGAATATCAATAAATAAAAGAAACAGAAGTTTGCTTTGTTCTGTTGGTAGAGGCAGGTTCTAACCATGACAGATTAGCTGGCTTTGGCTTAATGTAGAAGACAAATTAAATTCTAGGTCAGTGATGGCGAACCTTTTAGACACCGAGTGCCCAAATTGCAACCCAAAACCCACTTATGTATCATCGGGTGCCGGGTGGGCATGGCCCATTGGGTGGGTGTGGCCCATTGGGTGCGCATGGCCCATTGGGTAAGTGTGGCTGTGGTGGTAATGGCAGACTGGGTAGGACTAAAAAGTTCAATCAATCAATTTCAACTTTGCGAGATCTTTTTTTTCCTGCAAGTTGAAATTGATTGATTGATTGAACCTTTTTTTTTTTTTTTTGCACACGGCGGCAGAGGCCTAAAGCAAAAAGGTTTTATAAAATCCAGCTGAAGGCCTAGGACTGGGGCGACAGCGTGCGTGCCCACAGAGAGGGCTCTGCATGCCACCTGTGGCACGCGTGCCATAGGTTCGCCACCACGGTTCTAGGTGTTAATACGGTAATCTACCTGCAAAAGTCACAAAGTGAGACTTTATGCTCATTACATCTCTTACAGGGTACAGTAGGGTAAGCAGGAACTCTGACCTTATTTTTAAGCACCTTTTCAAAAGCAATGGCCAATTTCCCTGACAAACCAAAATGGAATCATGATTATTGCTAGAAGGAAACATGGAGGCCGTTGCCAGGAAGACTATTATCCAGCTTTCTTTGATGTGTCAGCTGCATCCCTATCTGCAGCAGGTAGGATGCCTAACTCATCACTATTCACCTGGATGGCAATCACTTGGCATGGGGATACTTTTGAGGATCGTTAAATGTTTTGAATTTATTACACTTTCTTTGGAAATAGCCTCCCCTTAGAAATCAGATTAAGAAATCAGATTTGACTGCCTTCATAAGCAATCAAGGGTTCCTCCAGAGACCACTGAGAGGCTGAAAAAATACTATCTGTGCTTATTGTTTTGCTGCTTCATGTCTATTTAACTTAATTACTTTGTTTATCGTGTATTGTCCAGGAGAGTCTGTATAAAATTTACTTCTGAGATATTCTGTATGATCAAAAAGAAAACAGATAAAGGTAATTCTCTTTCTCAATCTATACTGGTTGCAGACTATGGGAGGTTTTAACTGATCTAAATAGCCTTCCAAAATGGGAAGGTTATATAAGTATTTGAATGAATGGTTCAAGTTTTTATGTCTGTAAAGGGAAGAGACTTGTGTTTCACAAAAATTGCTCCACATCTTGGCTGATTTCAGCATGCATTAGCTTTTAGTTTGATTCCTTCTTTATCGCCAATATCCTTTGAATCTCATTAAGAAACAAATAAAATATAAATGTTTAAATGCCACTAGTACATGAAATATACCTTTTCATTAGGAAATTTAGGAAAGTACTATGATCCTATAAAATCATGCTCCCTCTAGTGTATGTTTTTACCCACAACTTTAAGTACACTTGTTTTGTCTTGCAGAATCTGATACGTTACGTAGACAGCAGCTTCAAAAGCTGTCTATTTTTTTTTTAAAAAAAGTAACTAAAACAAATTTCAGAAAGATTAAAAACATAATGCCAGTGGAAATTATAATTAATATTCAAGTAATTTATGTACCAAAGCTTTCTGAATATTGTGATATTGAAACAGTACTACGTACCGGAAACAAAAATAAGGAAAATGATTATCTGCTATCCCCTATTTATTATGTTTTATTATGTTTAAAAATGAACAACTGTTTCCTATCTACTGGATGTCAGCAAACCTGAGTTAAAATTTTAAGTTAGATTGAGTGGGCATTTTCTGGGAATATTCTTTATATGGATTTTTCTCCTTTTGGGAAAGGTTTTGAATAGATAACAGTAAAATCTCTGTTTTAATGTCAATTTTTAAAGCTCAGCTCTGCCCACATCTTCCTTGCAAGTGCAACAGGGAAAGAATTACTCTCAATGAATTCCCAGTAATTCCAAGAAGTTATCACACAGTAGCCAGAGGATTGGTATGCCTGGATGGATTTTGGACTGGGTCTTGCCACCATACAATCACAGCAACAGTGAAGATATTCTGACAGGGAGCACACTGGCTAGCTATGTATTTTACTTGGAGAGGGAACTGCTCATGAAAGTATCCAACTAGTTTAAGGCTGAGCTGATAGCCTCCATTCTTACATAAGCTTAGCCTGAACAGTAATACTTCTTAAACAGCAGCTGTCAAGCTTCAGGCCTAAATCTTCTAAAACAGATGGGAACGAATGCCCCTTTATGACTTGTGGACTTCAACTCCCAGAATTCCTGAGATGGTGGGGAATGGAAAGATTTACAAGGAGTATAAATCTTTCCATTCCCCACTATCCAGTCAGAACTGAAGAAGCTTCTTGGATGAGAAGCGAAACGTCTTCAAAGAAAAAAACAAGAAAGTCCAGTTGCCTCGTGAAAAAAAAGCATCTTTGGAATGAATCACTGCAGCTGTTAAGTGACATGGCTGCCAATCTGGCTTCCCCATTGACTTTGCATGTCAGAAGGTTGCAAATGGGGATCATATGCCGTCATAAGTGTCAGTTGCCAAGCATCTGAATTCTGATCACATGACCTTGGGGGGATGCTGCTACGGTTTTAAGTGTAAAAAAAAACAACACCCAGTCTTAAGTCACTTTTTTCAGTGCCGTTATAATTTCAAATGGTTACCAAATAAACTGTTATACATTTGAGGACTACCTGTAGTTGAAGTCCACAAGTCTTAAAAGTTGCTAAAGTTGGACACCCCTGGGCTACACTGACTTATGCCACGTAATTGTTCAAAAATAGTTCAAATTCTAGCCAAAGCTACAACATGGGCGGAGCTACTAACTTATCATACTTGATCCGTTTTCAACAGAAAAAGTAGGCAATCACTGTGTTTGATTACAGTGAACACAACTATTTGTGAACCTTGACACTGAAGGTTACTTTTTTACGTTATTCACTCTAGCACACGGTTTTCATCAAAGCTAGTTTGTTTCTGCAGACAATGTTAAAAAATCTCTATTTCTTGTCCCTGTGCTGCAATGGAAACTTGATCAGGAGCTCAAGGATTTAAGCATCTACACCTAAAGGCCCAGGTGGGATGACCATCTGCCTCTTATGCCCTCTCCAGAGCAACTGGGTAGCAGAAGAATCACGCTTCTTGATAAAAAAAATTTCTATGGTTGAAAGGGGGAAAGGCAGCTTGCCTACTTTGAGCCTTTTGTATGTTTTAAAAGTTTTCTTTATAAAAATTCTTCTTCTTTAAAGTCGGTTTTTAAGATTGCTGTTCGTCTTGTTTTGCTAGGGCACGCACACACACACCCCTCCTATGCTATGTTTCAAAATCATATAAAGTTTATGAACAAACATCACCCATATGGACTGCCATGCAAATCATTCTGCATCCTCAAGGGAGCTGTGGGCTTCTGTTTCCTGAATAACAGGCCTGGCCTGCTCTGTGATGAACAGGCTCTGAAGCTTCTCAAAATGAATTGGGTGGCTTGTAATACGGAGTGGATCAGGAAAGTACCAGATTTTATTTTTAATTATGTTTAAAAAAACCTCCCCCCCCTGCAGAGGTCTAAATGTTCATATTATTGACAGATCTCTTTTTTAAAGAAAAAGAAAAAGCAATAACAATAATTCTGAAAGATAAAAGACATTTCGGAACAAAGTTTACACCATTCTTAACTAAGGGAACAACAATCACCCCCCAAAAGTTAGAAAAGTATTTTTTAAAATGTTAAACCACAGGATTAAAAGAGTGATGCTGTTTAGTATAAATTTTTTAAACCTAGTCTTTCACCAAAAATTTTGTTCAGCATAATTTCCCTCCAATGCTTTCTTATTTTATTAAATGTGTTGGAACATACTTACCTTTTTTATTTCAACTGTTCTCAAACCTTGTATTTCAGACGCCACTATTAAAAACACAGAAATTACAGTTGTAATTTTTCTATTTCAAACTGCTGAATTTTCATGCATTCAAAAAGGCTACTTTGTTTTTAGAGCAAGGTATCTATTGCTGAGAATAGGTAACAGTAGCTGTCTATTCTCAGCGATAGACAGCTACTGTTTCCAGGATAGACTTAGAAAAATGCTTTTAGGTTGGTGCTCATCTCCTTTCTGTAATACTGGGGGGGCGGGGGGAATTGGTTCGGTTATTTTATAGAAATGCCTGGAGGAAATTATCATTTACTGTCTTTGAACCTCTGCGTTCATGTGATCACAATCCGGATGCTTGGCAGTTGTCTGGAACTTAAAATGATTGCCATTTCCCCAGTCATGTGATTGTGGTTTGTAACCTTCCCTGCTGGCTTCCCACAAGCTACGTTAATGGGGAAGCCAGCAGAGAAGGTCACAGGTTGCTCAGTGAAGTCTCCCCCACCCAAATGCCAAGTCCCCAGTCCCTCTGCACCACCTCACTGGCTATCCACACCCCTTTGTGCATCCTTCTGGAGCCTTGTACTTCTTGCACTGTGCTCCCCACCACTTCCCACCATCTCACTGAGCCTTGTTGAGCTTGCACTGTGCTCCCCCACCAACCATGCACCCTTCCCAAGTCTTGCTGTGCTCTTGCTGTATCTCACCCGTCACTCATGCATCCGTCTCCACAGGCAGCAACTAACCTAAGCCTTGCTGTGCTTGTATCATGCCTTGTTGCATTCGTGCTGTACCTCTTCCCCAGCCTATGCCCTCTCCCCGAGCCTTGCCATGCTCATACCTTGACTCCCCCACTACTCGCAAACCCTTCTCTAACCTCCCTCACCCAGATGCAGCCATCCCAAGCCCCACTGCGCTTGCACCACGCCTTCCTGGCCACCCGGACACTGCCCTGTACTCATTCGCACCCAGCAGCAGTCACGTACCTGTTTGCTAGCCTGCTTGCAAGGTACCTAGGATTTGTGACTTCCTACCAGCTTCCCCACTGACTTTGGTTGGAAGGCGGCAGGAAGCCGGAAGCAGATCCTCACTTAAATGTCCCACAATCCTTGCTTAACTACGGCAACAGAGACTGCAGAGACTGACATCGCTAAGGGATGCACTCACACCATTTGGCAGTTTATGACTGCATTGCTTAGCGAAGGAAATCTTAATTGCAGTTGCAACTTATAAAAAAATCATTTTAAAGATTGTTCAAATTTTAGAACATCACTTATTTTATTCCACCGAAATATATAATATAATAAATAATATAAATAATCACTACTGAAACTTACAACAGTTCTTTTTCAGAGTGCTTTCGTAACTTTCAGGCGGGTTGGATCCACTAGCTGGGAAGCTGAATGATGTCAAGCTGCCGCTTCCTTCACTGACCTTAGAGAATTACATCAAAATTATTCTGGAATCGTTGCCTCCTTTTTAAACTGATATGCTATCTAATATTTTAGCAACACACATAATTTTTCTGGAAATATACCTACCCGTTTGGATCCAGGACATGGTTTCTATAAGAGCAAAGATAAAAAATCTGGATCTAAAAATAATACAGGCTACAATATTATTCAGCTATAACAGTGGATTTGGAAAATTGTTTGGCCTGGCTTAAATATTGAACACAGGTAGAAGGAAATGTATGCGAAGAAGCATTCAGGATTCCATGTGACCCATATATTTTTTTCCCCCTACGGAACAGAGCTCTTAGGCAATTGTCTTAACTGGAGGTATTGTAAAGTCATTAGAAAGATGATGATCAATTCTACCCCCAATACTCCTATACCAGGGCTAGGCAACCTTGGCTCTTTTATGACTCGTGGACTCTGGGAGTTGAAGTCCACGAGTCATAAAAGAGCCAAGGTTTCCTACCCCTGTCCTATACCAATGTAGCTCTGAAGGTTTACTCTGCTTTAATTGTGATAGCCAAAATTATAAAAATGACAATTTAATGTTCAGTGTGTTTGGTAAATAAATTCTGACACTCACAATTTGCGAAGACATTTTCTAAATATCACTTTTAAAAATATTTAACGTGGGCTGGTTCAACCAATTATGGAATTTAGTTGTGGGTTAAATTATTTTTGATAATATTCTACGGAAATATCATGGCACAGCAAAATCGAATTTTTCCTTGTTCGCTAACTTTTATAATGATTTGATTTTTTTCCCCCAAATGAAATCAGTGCAAATAGTTACAAACCTGGCTGCTCTGAGACAGTCTCCTCTCTGAATGGAATGAACTCGTCTTTATTCTTCCAACTTCTAGTTTAACCACACCTAATGAGCACTAGGAAGCAGACATAATTGGTTAGAAGATAATTGCCTTGATCAGGGATCAATAAAGACATTTCTTAATTGAAAGAAGACAGCCTGCCTTGGGACACAATTGTCAGCTGAAAAATTTGGATAATTTGTATAACATGATCAATCAATATTGGGACTGGATGACTCAAGCCTAAAATCCCAAATGGGCATAAATATTGCTCATGCTTCACACCTAATAAGCGAGTTTAAAGATTCAGTTTAAAGATCTGTCTATAAACATCATTATAAAAAGCTCACAAACCTGCCTAACTATTAGAACACCACTATTTGCAACAATTGTTAACAAAAGGCATTTCTACCTTATGCAATACAGGTAATCCTTGACTTATGGTCATAGATGGGACCAAACTTTCCATTGCTAAGGCAAGGTCGTTGTTAACTGAATCATGCCCAAATTTTCGACCTTTTTATCTAGGTGGTTAAGTGAATCACTGCAGTTGTTAAATGAATCATGTGGTCTTTAAGCGAATCCGGCTCCCCGCATTGACTTTGCTTGTCAGCCAGCTGGGGAGGTCACAAATGGCAAATGACCCCTGAATGCTGTAACTATCCTAAATACGTGCAGGTTGCCAAACGCCCAAATTTTGATCACATGACTGTGGGGATGCAAGAATTTTAAGCGCGAGGACCAGTGGTAACTCACTTTTTTCAGTGCCGTTGTAATTTTTAATGGTCACTAAACGAATGTTTGTAAGTCAAGAACTATCTATACTTGACAGATATTCTTAACAAACCATCTAAGTAGACATATAAAAAAAAAACCCACTACAATAACAATATGCATTAAGAGTAAGGCCGGAATCAGCTCAAAATCTAATTTTAAAATCCAACATCAATATCTTTAACTCCACTATGACTCTAGCAAAAAGTTATATTATCTCTTCTCTTAACACCGTTAATGAAATTTAACCTCTAACGCCTGGCTTATTTTTCATTTTGACCACTGAACACACTCAGGCTTCCTGTGTTCTTCTACGAACAAGCCACAACTGAAGAAGTCATTTAAATAATAACTTTTTTCAACTGGTATGTACCCCAGTTAAAGTTAAATCTAAACAAAATATCATGTATCAATTTTAAAAGTGATGAGTATAGTAAAAAGATTTCTAAACTAACTACTCAATTCAGTCCCTTCATCTGATTTATACTGGGAAACACATATCCTTGGATTAGTATCACTCATGAAAAAGTAACAAAAAATGAACCCACTCTTTCTTTAGTTACTGAATTCTACTCCAGCAACCAGATTGTTAAGTGAAATAGTCACTAAGTGAACATGTGACTGAGACAAAGAAAGGGGGGGGGATGCTGCTAAGATCACTGGCTATTGCCATCTCATTCAAATAAAGTTCTCTCACGCAGCTACACCCTTGTTATTCACAATGGCATGCATTATTGTCAAGAGCGTTAAATTTGGCCGTAATGGTTCACACTGATTGGAAAATGAATTTTTTTATTACCTTTTATGATTATCACATTTGTGAATGGTTGCTACTTGAGGTAATCATTAAATGAGGAGTATACAGCCGCTGTATACACTATATTAACAAGGTTTTGCAATCCCAATATATTTATCTGATTTTATCAAAATAACTATACCCAAATCAAATCAAGGATGAGCAACAGTTGGGGTTTTAACCAAAGAAGATCTGGATAAGATTCTGAATTAATATAATATCATTTTATCTCAAATTTAGTGTACCTTTAATAAGGCTGCCACTGTCTCCTGGTTAGCGTTTCGAACATCTTCATCATTCACCATTAATATCTGGTCTCCTTGCATTAACCGTCCATCCAGATCTGCTAGACCTCCTTTGACAATGTCCGACACAAACACCCCAGTGTCATTTCTGCAAATGCAATATTCATGTATGTTTGTTTTATTTAGTTACTTATTTGGACTTTTCTATACAGTCCTGTCATATGTGTAAGTTGGTCTATAAACAGTGCAGAACTGTATACATTTGATTCTTAATCTCTATATTTGTAAGCATGTACTCCAATTCACTGTTTTAATCATTTTTAAAACATTCATAAGAGGTTTATAATCATGTGAAATACAATAAAATACTAATGATCTGCTTTAATATTAATTTTTTGTTTTTTTTATAAATTTGTGATAGATATTTCTACATAGATATTTCATACATATATAATATCTCTTTTTATCAAAGCTTATTATTAAAAATGTATCATAAATTTTTTTGGTAAAAAAACCTCAGAAATTAATTTGAGCGCCAGGATATGTCACAGGCACTAAATAAAAAGTGCCTCTTAAAACCCATATATATTTCTTTCTATAACCACAAACACAAGAATTTGGCTTAGGGAGACACAACTGTATTTAGTACTAGCAGGGGGGAAAAATCCTGTAATCTTCCAGTAGGGGAAGAGGATGGATTGGCTTGTAGGATATGCCACACCTTAAATTGAAAGGTAGCGATAGGCAGACAAGGAGACCAGGCTGGTGCATAGGATACACAGAAGACAAAGGAAGAGTGGTATAAGGTACAACAACCTTGTCTTACTCACCCAAAAGACTTCAGACTTTTTCTTGTACAAAACCTAGAACAATCCAAATATTCTGGGTATCGGATCTGTTAGTCTATGACCCAACCAGAACAGTTTGACTGAACCTCTAAGAAAGAGTATCTGTTTCATTGCACAAAACAGCACATATTGCCTAGTTTGTATGCACTCCTGATAAATAAATCCTCTGGCAATCAGTTTTATTGAGTGGATCTGAAAATAATTCTTATTTTTATACAGAAGGTAACTGATACAAACCTACTTCATAGCTAAGCAGGAAGTCAAGAATATGTCAAAACTAAACCTCTACTCTGTACATTTTGGTTGGGTTTGAACCAAGTTAACTTTACCTTTTAGTTTACTGGCCTAAATTATATTTAATAAGCGTTTCAAAAGACCCTCTCTGTACCCACCTTTTCCCAACAATACTTAATCCAAGTCCTTTGCCTGGTTTCTTTTGTAATTCGATACTCAGTACATCATACATGTCTTCTTCTTTATATTGGGCTTCATCCCTGTAAACAGTGAGGCGGACTTTCTGTGGTGTCTGTCTGAGAACATTTATAGCTTCATCATGTGTTGCATTCCTTAGGTCAATACCATTCACCTAAAATGAATAGATGTTGAAAGCTGAATACGTATGCTAACTTACTACAAAAATTACATAAATCTCCATAACTTCCTTTTTCTCCCATCATTTCTGTTTCCTACACAGAAGGATACTGTAAGTTGTAAAACGTTCAACATTGTACCTCTAAGATTTGATCACCAGCCCAGAGTCTTCCATCTTTGGATGCTGCTCCTTCTTCATATACTTCATGGATAATAATGGCTCCCTGTAGATTTGAAAGATTCAATCACTCACTTTAACTTCGTAACCATGTATCACAACTATCTTAAAAGTAAAGTTTTTTCAATGTAGAAAACACACACACACACACACAAAAACACATTAAGATTCAGAAACCTCTATGCAAATGTATTTTTAAATAGGTTTCGGATGCTGCAATGTATTTTTTAGAAACTAAAGATGGAAATGCATTAATAATAGGGAGAAATGAGATCTTAATTTTAAAAAAAGGGAAAGATTTCCTGTATCCAGTTATATCCAACTCAGCATCATAGATTCACCCTGGGACCCCGCTCCAAATGCGAGCTCAGAATAGGAGGAGGAATTTGAGTTGGCAGAGGAAAACGTGGAGCTGCACAATCGCCTAGCTCAGGACTCAGAGCCTGACAGAACAGTCTCAGCCGGGTACATTGGACAAGGGACAGGCTGAGGCTGAGTGAGGCAAGCTGCAGCGAATTAGTCAGGAGGTTCCAGGCGAGGACCGGGGGCAGCTGCTGACGGTTAGCGATTAGGTGGTGGTGGAGCCCACACCTCCTCCCGATCCAAGGACATGTAAGGCGGAGACAAGACAGGTGCAATGCCAGTGGGCTAGAGTCTAGACTACTCATGAGCAGGGCTGTGGAGTCAGTAGATAAATGTTCCGACTCCGACTCCTCAGTTTTTTGTACTTCCGACTCCAGGTACCCAAAATTTCCTCCGACTCCGACTCCTCGACTCCGACTCCACAGCACTGCTCATGAGGAAGCAACCTCGCCCCTCATGAAGGCCGCACCTCGCCTACTTAATCCTGCCCTGAGGACTTGAGCGTTGCTGGATCAACGTGCCCAGTTCTGTGCCTTTTGTGCTCGTGCTGTGTATCCTGACCCATTGACTTGTGAATTGTTTTCCTGGACTTCGTGTGTGCCTGTTGGACTTGGTTTACCCAGTGACTTTTGCCGTGCTGAGCTTGGAATCCGAACCTGTGCAATGTGGGTACTTTCTGAAGACCTATTTGGGGAGGGGGGTTGAATAAACACCTTTTTGAACTCTCACTGTACCTTCGCGCGTGTCTGTATGAGGATCAGGGCAGCACACTTTTGGGGACGGTGTTAAATTTCCATTTCCTAGTGAGAGAACCAGCATTGTCCGAAGACGATGCCATGGTCATGTGGCCAGCATGACTATATGCCAAGGCACATGGAATGCTGCTACCTTCCCACCAAAGTGGTACTTATTTATCTACTTGCATTTGCATGCTTTCAAACTGCAAAGTGGGCAGGAGCTGGGACAAGTAACAGGACCTCACCCTATCAGGCAGTGCTTGAATCTCGAACTGCCAACCTTCTGGTCAACAAGCACAGTGTCTTAACTGCTAGGTCGTTGTGCCCCCCCCTCTCCCTTAAGATCTTAATTATGTACCTCTTAATGAATATTACAAATCAGAACATTTTATATAACATTATAGAAATAATTAATACACAAAAAATAACAAACGTTCACAAGAAACTTAAAATATGATAAAAAGAAGGAAAAAACCTAACATTTTAAAAACTTCAGTAACTTATGGATTCAAAAACATATAAATATTTAATACAACTAGGAACGAATAGGAATGAAATGTATCACAGGTTAAGGTATTGTTAAGGTATTAGTGCTTTATGCAGTTATGGATTTAAATTTACTTCCAGTAATATATCTTGTATTTAAATTCATTTATATGAGTCACTTTATATGTCTCACAGTGTAATCTTACATCCACATATCTGAGGATAAGTGTCATTACATTCAATGGAACATGGTTTTTTGTGTTAGGAATGTTAGCCAGAGATTGTATAGGGGTTACAAAAACCATTTTTACCCACCAGTAATGTGTCAGCTCCTCCCACGATGCTCAATCCAAGACCAGTACGTCCCTTGGAGATACTGATTGTTGTTTCATAACCTGGGATAATTGGACAAGTGGCTGGGTCAGAAGCTAACATGGCTGGAGTTGAAGACCTGCTTGCATCTAAAAACAGAAATTAGAAGAACTGGTTATAATCTGTGATTCTAAGATTCCTAGTTTGTTGTTTTACATCAAGAATACTACTTTGCAAACCATGTTGACAGCAGCTAACCCATAACTTGGGATTTATCAGGTCCATGGATATATGTCCTCGGTGGAATTAGGATATACCAGAACATCAACAACTGTAAGGTATACACTTCCTCAATAAAGTTTTTATTTTAAATGAAAACCATCTTTGGGGTGCACTTCTTCAGTATTTCAGCAAACAGTATTATAATAACGTTTGTCATACCATTACAGAGCCATGTTTAACCATGGGACAAATTCAGTGATAATCTGTCTTACAGCTGAATATATTTAATGATCGTACAAATATTTCTACTTAACAACTGGCTAATTATAAAAATAGTCCTCGACTTACAACAGTTCATTTAGTGACCGCTCAAAGTTACAACAGCACTGAAAAAGTGACATATGATAGTTTTTTACACTTATGACCATTGCAGCATCTCAATGATCACATGATCAAAATTCAGACATTTGGCAACTAACTCATATTTATGATGGTTGCAGTGTTGGATGTCATACGATCGATTTTTGCAACCTTCTGATAAGCAAAGTCAATGGGGAAGCCAGATTCACTTAACAACCGTGTGATTATAACAACTGCAGTGATTCACTGAACAGTTATGGCAAGAAAGACCATAAAATGGGGCAAAACTCACTTAACAACTGTCTTGCTTAGCAACAGAAATTTTGGGCTCAGTTGTGGTTCCCAAATTAAAGACTATCTGAACTTCCAAAGGCCAAAAAAAAAAAGAAAGGGGAAGAAAGAAACATATTGATTTCTATATAACTTGCTTAAATCTTACAAAGGAGGACATTTGAGGTAGCAAGTCAAAGACATATAGGCTAATGGCTGATTCAATAATTGATAAGTGTTTATGGGTATACACGCATATTGATATGGACACAGTACAGTGGTGTTTTTTTTAACATGGAGTAAATGAAAATTCTTACCTTTAATTAACTCTGGTTCTGGTGACTCAGATGATGGAACGATTGGTAATGGTTGGATATTGGTTCCCTCACTCAACGTGGTGCTGTAAGTTGACAACGGTGGCTGGGGAACTGCCAGGCCTTCGGGTTCAACTGAACTAATGGTGAGTTTCACATTGGGCTTTGATGTTTTCAGCAAACTGATAAACTTGTTGAAATAATCAACAGATCATAAGAAATACTGAATAAAACAAATTACCATGTAACAAACAAACATATGGCTATATAATATTCAGCAGAACTATTATAGCTAAGTTGTTAAGAGAAAAGCAAACACTATGTCTGTGAACAAATACTTGACTGAATGCCCATTTCTATAACTTTTTTTCCCTGCCAAGAGATGATTGCCAATATATCAGCTAAAAAGTATGTGTGTCTGTGTGTGTAATTTCTCTCTCTCTCTCTCTCTCTCTCTCTCTCACACACACACACACACACACACACACACACACACACACACATTCATTCTTGAAAGGAGATGTTTTAAATGTTTCATTAAACATCAGTGATTCTTACCGTGGTCAACAATTATCTGATTGTTTGACATGTTCTCTTGGACAGGTGTCTTCAATGAGATGTGAGATAGGAATTGAGTTTTAAAAATCGAACAATGCTACAATCCTAGGCCCATAGAAAGTATCTAAATCCCACATGCACTCCTGCTCGTCCTTCTCCTTCTCTTCTCATCTTTTAGTTAGAGTTGATAATTTATATTTTTATAATAGTTTATTTGGGTTATATGCATGTTTTATATAGTTTGTATCCTGTTTAACATATAAGCTGCCCAGAGTTACCCTGGGCATAAAATTGGTAGCTAACAAATCTAATAAATAAAAATAAAATAATCAAGTATTTCAGCTTATATCAAACAAATCTTCAAAAGCTTCCTAGGGTAGTCATTGCTCAGTTACCTTTTCTATAGGATAGCCCACAACAATTTCATCGTCCACTGCTAGAATTTGATCTCCAACCTTAATTCGGCCATCCTGAAATCAGAGAACTACCTTTAAACTCAGGTCAAGGAGGAGGAAATGAACATTTTTATCATTTTTAGTGTCGAGTTTACCTTTCCTGCTGCACCATGATCTGTTAAGCTCTGAATAACTACACCATTAAGTGTATCTTCTTCACCAATAGCAATACCTATGCCACCTTGATCCTAAAGAATCACAAAGGGCAACTACCGTTATTGAAGAGTTTAACCAATGGTAAAATGACACTTTAGGAATTCTGTCTTTGCAAATTCTCCACAAATAAAGTTTAACCTAAATTTTTCAAACTAAAATACAGATAAAATTTAAGCCACCCTTCAGGTTTTACATTTTACAGAAACTTTAAAAAGCATTTGGGAAATTTAAGCACATCAAACAATGTTCCCGTACATGCTTAGTCATATCTAGGTGTCTGTGTGTGTAAATAAATACATAAATAGAATATGAGGTGATTTACCTCATTTGTACCGTCTGCATCAGAATGAAAGAAATTTACAGCCAGAAATTCATTTAGGTCTACAAAGATACGAACAGAACATAAATACATGTATTTACCTTAGGTAGTTCCACATTTTGAACATTCTTATATAAAGTCAGATCTATTGGTAAATTACAGCTTGAAATGTTCACTTCCCCCTAAACAAAATAAATACGTTAAAATATATATTCACAATAGCTATAAAAGAGACATGTTTAAATTTACTCAAAATATCTCTAGGAAGTTACTTCTAAATTAAAATTGTCTCTGCCTTGTGATTATTTTCCATGGAAAACATTATAAGTAGCATTTTTTTTCAATCACTAAATTAAGACGAATATTGAATATGCCATTGTACCTCTTCGTGCTGACCCATTCCGGAAGACGAAGATGGCGATGCCACTGATTTACCAGGACAAATAGCCATCTGATGGATAGCATCTTTGTTTCTATCAAACAAAAAGTACAAAAATTTAATACTACCGAACTGGTGTTGGATGAGGTGTTCTTTAAATTTTTAATATCTAAATAATACTTAATTTTTTTAGTAAAAAAAATCTACTTTATTTACTGATTTACTGATTTAGACTATTGATCTCTACCTCAGTCCAGAACGACTCTGAAGTTAATATCCGCAATTCTGAAAACGCTTAGCAGTGCTTTTGATGCCCTTCCCGTTATTTGAAAGATGAACTGAGACAAGACTAAAATATTAAAATACTAAACGTTTCTTACCTGATAAAGATTATTTTTACTTTAGAAGGTGCACATTTGATGATTGAAGATGCATTCTGATGTGTTTTTCCATACAGAACCTGTCCATTTATCTGATCAGCAGGGTACAAACAGACAAGAATACACATTTCACTATTTCTTCCCAAGCCAATTCTGTCACATGCAAAGCTTATTGTTGTTATAATGTATTCAGTGTAATAAACTGTTAACTAATTATAACTGTTAACTTATTAATATTGTTCTTCAGTCATTCCATGGTAGATACTAATCCTGAATTCTTTATATATTATTTTCCCGGTTATCAAAATCCTAACAGCTGTTGGTTTGTATTGGCCTCTCTCCTGAATTTGAAAATACCCTTTGCTTGATTGCAGTGGTTTGGCTGACACTGGAAACACCATCATGAATTTTCACTCATGATTCATAACTTATTTTTTGCCAAATGAAAACAAAGGCATGGAGAAGCAGACTGATAAATGCAAATAATTGCAAAACATGCAATCAGACTAATTTATAGCTGCAAAAGAATGTCTGAATATTTTGCTTAAATTTCCAAGGTTAATCATCTTTAAATTAATGACACCAAACAAATTCCAAAGTTCTGTGGATAGAACTGCTTCTGGCAGCACAAAGAGAAGAGAGCAATTCCTCTTTCCTACAAAGTCTATTAGGGAGATTGCCTTTGAAATATCATCCTGACTGTTCTTTAAGATTTTTTTTTGTGAAGGTCCCATTCTACACATCATTAATGTCCAAGGTATAATTTGTAGATACATATGAAGTCTTTGGACCCACAAAAATTATTTTCATGCCCTTCTGGCTGCTGTATTCTATTTTCTCTCAGGAAGGGAGGGAGGGAGGGAGGGAGGGA
>NW_015386820.1:291118-375329 GCF_001527695.2 Protobothrops mucrosquamatus
TATACCCATTAATTGTTTTGAATTAATTGTTCTTCTGTCCTTAAGGTCAGTATATTTCATTTAAGTCTATTAGACACTTACTTCCAGTAACTCGTCTCCAATCTGCAGCCTGCCATCTTTTCCAGCCGCTCCATTTGGATCAATGCCCACTACAAAGACACTCATCTTGGATCTGTCTTTGTTCCCAGCTAGGCTGAGTCCTAATCCAGTCTTCCCTTTCTCCAGTTCTATCATGTGCAGATCTCCTGACAGGTTGCCATACTGGTGACTGATTTTCCCTAATTATAAAGAGAGCAAAATTCAAATGGGTGGCGAAGTCAAAATCGAGCTTGGAAAATTGTAAAGGAACTGCAACTTTGGAATTCAATAGTCCCAACATCAACTCAACATTACAAAAAGAATGAATATATGTTTCTATTCACTTGCCAAAGTTAGAAAAAGGCAGGCTCCCAGCCGCTTCATTTTTTAAAACAGGAAAGTGAGAATCTATCCATCATTCCTTCCTTCGTTATAAAGATACTTTCTATATTTATATGCTACTTTTAGGAGTATTTTTAATAACAATCACAATCATTCCTGCGTTACACACGAAGCACAATTATATTAAAGCCTTATGGCCCAGACTGAATGCTTACAGCACAAGGAAACAACAAAGCTGTTAGATGTGACCACAGATTCTACTCAAGCAAATTAAAGAAAAACTATTGAAAACATCACACTGCAGACAAAGAAGTTACTTACTCCAGCTGTATCCAAACTCATCCTCCTTATCCAAATCTTCCAGATGATTGTTAGAGGACTGCAGCACAACTTCACCGCTCATTGCTGGAAATACCGAAGGAGGTGGCAAAGGCAGATTACAGAATGATTTTTTTTCTGGCTCTGAATCTGACTGACTGGATGCCTGTGGGGAGTAAGGAAAATACAGTGTTTGAGAAGGCAGAGAGGAATTAAGGTCACTCGAAATGCATGGAATGATGAAAAAGAAAAACCCAGGACTTTGAAGTTAAAATACACAGCAACAGTGGAATAAAAAAGCAAACAAGATGGAAACTGCAAATCAAATTCGGTGAAGATAAATGTCTGTTCAGCCTACATACCACAAAAACCTTGCATGTTAGTTCCAAAACTGGACAAAGAGGAACACGTTAAGGAATATGAAGGAATCCTCTAAAAAGATCATTATGTTCTTGATTTTGCATTGTTTTATATCAAAAAAATTGTCTCTGACATTGTAAATGGGGGTGAAATCTGATAGAGACATTGCATTAGCCTGGATCAAGAGTTCTTCTTGGGAATCCCATGATGGACGGACAGATGCTACTATAAATAGTGCATACTGCATACTATAGTATTAAGAGATGGCAGAGAAGAGCTGCTGTGGAAAAGCAAATCAGTAGGAAGTATTTTTTAATTTGTTTTCACAAATGGAAAAATAAATGTTTTCTGTTCATGTTGATGGTTTTTAATTTGGTTTTATGGTTATTTGTATTTTAATATATTTTACTGTGGTTTTTAATTTTGTGAGCTGCTCAGAGTCACTGATGCGAGATGGGTGGCTGTATAAACTGACTGAATGATTGCACGAAGGAAGGGCAAAACGGATGCCATACGTTAACTGGCTTCACACAGACGGCATTCCTTCAACTGGGTACACCATTGGAAGTGCTTCTTATGGGAATTTTAAATCAATCAATCAATCAATCACTAAAAAAGATGCCTTTTGCAGAACTTACTTTGGAAATTGATTTCCATGCCCTCAAGAAAATGTGTGGAGAGGCCTTAAGAAATGAACGGAAATAAAATGTCTGAAATTGGATAAACTGCTGAGAAAGGGGGGTTATGTCTTAAAAGAGACATCAATGTCTTTCTCCAATTAATACTATCAGATGTACATTTAGTCATGGGAATTCCCGAATTCTTCATGGTATGGCATGAACATTATTTACGCTCGTACTAAAGTAGCAGATATATTTAGAAGGCAAAGATGATGCCTCTGAAATTGTCAGAGGGTCAAAGTAAAGGATGGGAATGCAGAAATGTTAATATATATGAGGATATATACTGAATAATTTGACTTATTCAGGGGTAATATGGGGAGCATTTCTTATTTTTATAAGAACTCAAGGCTGTGAACATACCCAATACTCCTTTCTCCTCCTCCTATTCTCCCCAGAATGACAGGCTAGCTCAAAGTCACCCAGTCGTTTTCATGGCTAACGTGGGACTAGAACCCACAGTCTCCTGGTTCCTAGCCTAGTGCTTTAACCACTAGACTAAATTGGTCTTGTAAAAACAGAACTTTCTATTTCTAACTGCACAAACAATTCACTTACAATCAATCCAACATCTGTTTACGGTCGCTTTAATGCTAACCTCCGGATACATGAGAATAAGATTGTACCATTAACTAGCTGTAGTCAATATTTGCTAGGTTAACTTTTTACAAGCCTAACAGGATTTGTGGAAGGGGAAAAATATTTCTATCCATGTTTTGGTCAAAAGCTCCAAAGTCCAGTGTTCAAAAGTAACAGGACTCCATTCATTCTGCCAATTAACTCAGCTCTAAATTTCCCCTTTAAGTAAACCCAAATCATGTTAGAAAGTTACATTTAAAATCCGAACTTTTTAAAATTCCAACAAGACCTACCATCATCTGTTGATAGATCAGACCCTATCAAAATTTCTCCTACCTCCATGCCATAATTTAGTTCTAGGCCATTGATGGCGAACCTTTTAGAGACTGAATGCCCAAACTGCAACCCAAAACCCACTTATGCATCGTTGAGTGCTGGGTGGGTGTGGCCCATTGGCTGGGCGTGGCTGCGGTGGTAACGGCAGACTGGGTGGGACTAAAAAGTTCAATTAATCAATTCCAACTTTGCAAGATCTTTTTTTTTCCCCGCGAGAAGTTGAAATTGACTAAACCTTTTTTTTTTTTTGCACACAGCGGCGGAAGCCTAAAGCTAAAAGATTTTATAAAACCCATCTGAAGGCCTAGGACTGGGGCGATGGCGCGCATGCCCACAGAGAGGGCTCTGAGTGCCGCCTCTGGCACCCGTGCCATAGGTTCGCCACCACTGTTCTAGGCCACCCATTCTTTAATCAATGGGAGGAGATGAGAGGGATGAGCGTGATGGCCATATTTCAATATGGAGAATATTCACTTCCAACAAACCACTGGCACATGAAACATTATTAATATTATTAAATGAGGGTCTAGGAAAGGAAGGGAAAAAGGATACACACATATTCACCAAGTCCACCACAAACACATGGGCATAATCCAACCTTGTTAGTGTTGAACTGCAGAGGGTCAACAAAAGGGTTAGTGCTGCTGAAGGCAGGAGGCTTAGTGAAAGGGTTGGACTGCAGGTAAGACATGGGGAAGTTCTATAAAAAATAAAAACAGAAAGGAACTTGCTAATCAAAACACACACATATAATAGGGCACATTCACACATGCATGATCAGCATTTGCCCAGTAGCAAATGGTAGCTTACGTATAGATAGTCCTCGACTTACAACCAAAATTGAACCCAAAATTTCTGTTCCTAAATAAGACAGCTGCTAAATTAATTTTGCCCCATTTTACGACCATTCTTGCCACAGGTGTTGAGTGAACTATTGCAGTTGTTAAATTAGTAACACGGTTGTTAAATGAATCTGGTTTCCTCATTGACTTTGCTTGTCAGGAGGTTCCAAAAGGTGGTCACATGATTCAGGGACACTGCAAACACCATAAATACATGCCAGTTGTGAAGTGCCCAAATTTTGATCATGTGACCACAGGGGTGCTGCAACAGTCGTAAGTGTGTAAAACAGTCATAAGTCACTTTTGGAGTGTCGTTGTAACTTTGAACAGTCACTAAATGAATGGTTGTAAGTTGAGGATTACCTGTTGTGAAAGTGATTATACTGCAAGTACCACACAGAAATAGGGATTTCTTCTTAAACTAATAGTTTAATACTGTTATTCCCGTTAGATTTTTTGAGCTTTATGAATCATAAGAAAAATATTTTTATGCTGAAATTTTCCTAATAAAGCAAAAATGCTGCTCTGTTGTTTAAGGTGATTGTGCCATCCAGGATGTAGATAAGCCCTTGGATTCACCTATCTGGGTAAATATGCACATTTGTTACTTGTTCTGCTCTGACTTATTAAAATGAAGATCAAAATAGGTTGGTTAAATAGAATTTTAGCACATTTCTTCACCGGGGATAAAGACTGCACACTACAGGAACAGAGATGAAGAAAGTAAACTCAACAAGGTTAGAATGAGAGAATGAGCTCATTCTACGACTCCGTAATTTTCAGCAAATAATATATTTATAGCTTTAAAATATAGGAAACAGACATTTTATTTGCCTACCATTTTGGGGGGAAAAAACATGAGAGGGAAGGGCAAGTAATAAGCCTGATACCCAAAACTTCTGCACATTTTTCTTTTTTTAAGATTGTTGTTTATTCTTACATTGTACTTTTAGGGCAATTTCTTACTATGTTTGGAGCGCTGTTTTTAAGACAAGATGGCAAGCAGCAATTCAACTGGTAAGTTTCTAGTGCCTCACACCTAACATACATCCCACCTTATCTAGACATACATTCCATTCTCAAAAGAAATACACTAACAAACATATACCTGCTCTACATCTGGTGAGAATGTTGAGCCCTCAGCCTCTTAAAAGGGATTAGACAATGCTTTCTCTTTATGAAGAGAACCAAAAAGCTCCAAATAGAAACTTTTTTATAAGAAGTTTATTGCTGCTGATATACAGCAAAGGTCTCTGAGCAAATCAGTCCACTTTACCTCAAAGACTGAATTAAAATATTTCCCTTTATTTTCAAGGCAATACTTTTTGGGGGGAGAAGGTCAGCTTTCAGATAACAGGCCAGAACCATTATTTTATTTATTTATATATATATGTTTTCTGAGGTTTTCGCGGGTGTTTGTATGTAGGTCTTTAGTTATTCGGGTTTTCTCCCGAATAATATATATATATATATTTAAAAAAGGCAGGGACACTGACCAGCAACTGCTCACTCTTCCCTAATCTTTTTATCCTTCAATAGGAAAGAAGTTGATCAAAGTGAAGCATAATGTGCACTATATTGAGCTTCTGAACAAAAGGTGGATATACATCTAATAAATAAACAAATTATATATATTTTTTAAATGTATGTTAAGGTTGAATTTAACACAAAACTGAAAAAAAAATCCAGATAATTAAAATGAGCAGGGAAAAAAAAGCTTAGCTGCACTTATATAGAAAAAAGCAGACAGCATTATTTGATATTGCTTATATGTATATTCTGCAGTTATATGTATATAACTGTAGTAAATAGCAGTAAATCATCAGGTCACTTTTGGGGACTATCAACATTTAGCTCAGCTAAAGTACTTTTTTCTTTGACTCTTTTATTGTGCTGCTGCCCAAGACCACCTAATGCTCTACTCTGAACTCTGCAAATTCATATTATTACATGAAACTTCCTTCTCTGTGCTGCTCAAGTAGGCCTTAAAAAAAGATTTCTGCTTCACAGCAGAAGGTTTTCGCCTTGTGTATAAACAGGTTTCAGGAAATAAACCAGATTATCCCTTTCTTCAGAGAATTGAACAATACATATTTTTAAAAAAGAGAAATCCCTAACTTGAATAATTTCAAGACGCCTTAAACATGTCACATTTCAGTGGAACCACTAAAAGCACATACTGAAGGTAATAAACACTGAATGATAGGATTACAAGAGACATACATGCATGCAGGCAGGCATTAATCATTCCTTATTTACAAAACTCTTACCAAATATAGAACCTCTCTATGATTCGAAATAATCAGAAAGCACCCATAAGCATTTACAGTATATAACTCCTTTCACTAACAGTGCTAGCTCAAATTTCACAGGCAGATGGGTCCAACAAATGATAATTTCTGTTATTACAATAGCTCTGAACCACCATAAAACAGCTTGAGCATTTGTTGCACTCTTGTTAAATTATACATTTAGTGCATAACCATATGTAACAGAATAAACCACTTTTATCGTGTATAAGCAAAATAAGAATTGTTAATTGCTAAAATTTGTTGATCAACAGAAAAACATTCATATCGTTAAAGCAATGCTTTAACTCTCCCCAATGGATGAAGAAGCCATCTATGCCGGTGAAGTTACCTTATTTCTTTTTTATTTCATGAAAGAAAATACAGCTAGCTTTCAGGTTGATTGCTTATGACTAAACATTGGAAATCCCCTTAGAAGCTATTAGGGTTTCAGATAAAGAGCACAAACTAAAGGCACCATTTCTACATCACCAACATTCAGCAAGCAAAATATATTTTCCCATGCCACGGCAAATTCACAAGCTCCTGTTAGTTCTGCATACAAATCACCAACATTCAACAGGATTATCCATGCTATTTACCTGTGATGACTGATGGTAAAATGGATTATTAAGTTTCTGCCCACCAGGAGCAGAGGATGCTAAAGAGCTATAAAGAGATATTGGCTGGGAAACAAGAGTTATGAAAGACCCAGTAAATCAAACATGCGAGTTACAAAAAAAAAAATCTACATACAGGAAGTATAGTTTCAAGGGATGCAAGCAACAATATTAAAATGACTATGCAAAGTGGCTGAAAGCCATGTCCTTTTATGGAGGGCTGTTCAGTGATTCTGCACTGTAGACTTCTCTCCCTCCCAATTTATGCTTAAGAGCAAAATGAAAAGTACAGGAAAAAATTGCAAGGAAAAAGAAGGCGTTATTTGGGCAACCACGTAATCTTTCAAATATATAGCCTCATGTGGATTGCTTAGCCTCTGCATAGATCCCAATTCCTTTCTGGCAGGAATGGCTAACAGGGTGGAAATCAAAATGGGCTACATACAGATCTGGAATAGTAAGTAGTATCTCAGCTACATTAGTAATATTATGTTCTCCAGAGCAACACAGTGCGGAAAAATCCTCAAAACCTTACTCTATCATTGATAGCAGAGGTGTCCAACCGTGGCCACTTTAAGACTTGTAGACTTCAACTTTTGGAATCAGACACCCCTGATCTATAGCAGGTAAATATTTCATGAACTTTCTGAACGATTAAACAGGATAGCCTGTGGAGTGCAATTTCCTGTTTCCAATCAGAAGTGTTTCAGGCTACCACAAAATCAAGGACTAACTGCAACCTCAACTAATTCTGCTCTTAGCTTTGTAGATGATATAAGATTTAGGAAGCAAAGCCTCAGTTCTCCTCAACTTAGCAAAATTTGGGATAAATGCTTAACTTTGAATGCATATATGTTGGTTCTTACTTCGTACGCTTACCCTTGGTTTGCTTATAATGCTCTGTACCGTGAAGACTACCGGGTTGCCTGCTCTTCGAATGGCTTCCACAGCTTGCTCATGGCTTGCATCTCTGAGATTTATTCCATCCACCTGAAAATGTAAGGCCTAAGATTAACATGAGAGTACACGTAGCTAAAAATAAACTTCTAAAAATTATACCTATTTCTCTATTTTATATAAGCAAACAAACAAAACTCTGTAGCCACACTCTTCTAAATTTCAGTCCCTCCTATGCAGTATGTCATTATTTAGCAAAATCATATTATTATGCATGGACATCGTCAACAGACTGCAATATTCAGGATACACTAAGAGAATGGAAGTTATTATTATAAGTTATAATTTAACATTGTTTTACGTCAGAGAATTTAATCTGTATCTTTAGTGGTTCAGATATGGAGCTTAAATTAGACTGATTTCACTGGCTGTCCTTCAAACATAACATAATTTTAATTCTTGTTTGGAATCTAGGATTATCTTAAATTCAAGACTATCAGTCTTTGGCATAAATCAGTGGATTCTATACATCATTTTGTATGATAAATTCATATTACTCATATTTGTCCATTGGTCTCTAAGTAAATGTTTCAGAGTCAAAATACGTGGCAGTGGGCATAATCTATAAAACACCTTTGGAAATGAATGATAAATAATTCATCCTTTCAAATCAAGATTGTGTTTGTGTTTCACTGTTGTAAGCAAATAATAACAACAACAACAACAACAACAACAACAACAACAACAATAATAATAATAATAATAATAATAATAATAATAATAATAATAATAATAATAATGTTGGAAGGGACCTTGGAGGTCATCGAGTCCAACCCCCTGCTCAGGCAGGTAACATCTCCAATTAAATAACATCGGTTACTTTTAAAAGTGAGATGGCGCTATATGGTGTATTTATTTTTTATTAATTTATTTTAAACATGTCCACCCATCTTTCAAACTCTGGGCAGCTCCCAATAAAATCATTTTAAAAACTATGAAATATTGTTTACAAAAAAAATATTCTTATAAAAGATTCTTACAAAAATAAAGTTTTGCTCAGAAATGTGCAAAAACATTATTACATTCCAAGACAGAGGTGGGGAACTATGGCCCCTTTACGACTTATGGACTTCAACTCCCAGAATTACTGACCAAGCATGGCTGGCTCAAGAATTCTGGGAGTTGAAGTCCACAAGTCATAAAGGGGCCGTAGTTCCCCACCCCTGTTCTAAGCCCATTTAAAAAATGGAAACCAACATAATACCTCCACAATTCTATCTCCTGTTTTCAAGGTTCCATTTTTGCCAGCAGGACTGTCTTCAAGGATGTGTTTGATGAAGATTCCTCTCATAACTTCACCATTGTTCAGACGACTTCCCATACCTCTCCCACCAACAATGCTGATTCCCAGAGACTTGCTAGGCTCTCTCCAGAGCTCAACCCTGCAATGACAAATCAACAAAAAATAAATTGTATTGACTGAGGTGCATTATAGTCAGGAAGAAGGGTTTTACTAAACAGGAAAAACTAGATGCTTAAAATTAAAACAGCCGCATGCTATAGGGCTTGTTCGTGAGGTACATTTTATTTAATTATTTTTATTTATGTATTTTTATCCTCCCTTTATTATTGTGGTTGACTAATTAAAAGTCAATCCCACCTTCCCTCCCCGTGTACATGGCTCCCTCCTTCTCTATCTTGTGTTAAATGATTTTATTTTACTTGATTTGTCATTTTATATCTCATGACTTTAATGTTTTTATGCTGTTAAGTCACCCAGAGTTATTTGAACTAGATGGGCAGCGAATAAATTTCTTAATAAATCACTGCAATTGTTAAATTAATAATATGGTTGTTAAGAGAATCTGGCTTCCCCATTGACTTTGCTTGTCAGAAGGTTGCAAAAGATGGCTCCATGGCTCCGGGACACTGCAACCGTCATAAATAGCGCCAGTTGCCAAGCATCCAAATTTTGATCATGTCACCACAGCGACTCTGCAAGGGTCATGTGAAAAATGATCATCCGTCTCTTTTTTTCAGTGCCATGGTAAATTTGAACAGTCATTAACGAATGTATTCTCTTTTAAAACTTTAAAACTGATCAACTGGGCTCTAGCTCTGAAACACACCGTCTTGGTTGATTCCAGTTACTGTAGCCTGTGTTCTGAAGCTCACTTTCTTCTCCTTCTCCTTCTTCGCGTTCTGGTAGTTCTGGAATTTCTCTGCATGTAAACAAATTTTACTCTGTATCAAAAGAAATTATTATGATCCCCAAAACAGTTCTTTTAATATTTTGGGACATGTGAAAAACTTGACGAACCGGTAAATTAGCACAATATATCTTTAAAAACCTGTAACGAACAGAAACATGTATTGGGGGATAATAATATAACAATGACAACAAGATGGATGCAAATAAGGCAACAATAACAGTAAAGGATCATTGGACGGAGAAAAAAAATAAGACCGGCTAGACCAGTCATGAAATTATGCAAGGACAGAATAAATAGATTGATACATCCTGAGATTTATCAGCGCAAACAATATTAAAACTTAGATACAAATTCATAAACATCTGTATTATTTGCATATTGCCTTGTTCGTCTTTTTAAATATAAGCCATGTGATATTGGCTGAGATCAAATATCAAACGCCTCGATATACATGACCAAACACATTTCCAATGTTATATGGATATATGGAGATGAGGTTTGTTTGTTTTTTTCAATGGAAGCTTGCTACACTTTATAGAAGTCAGATTTTAAAGAACAAGTTTTTCAGAGGTTTGGAGGAAGGTGTTGTTGTTGTTGTTAATTGCGAAGTCGTGTCCGACCCATCGTGACCCCTTGGACAACGTTCCTCCAGGTCTTCCTGGTTGGAAAATACAGTCTAATGAGTTCCAATGAAAATGGGAAATACTAATCTTTACCCTCTAGCCATAATCTTATATAATAGGAAAAATCATCAGCTCACACAACAGGATTGCTTTCTTTCACTCTTCCATACAGCCCTCTGAAAGACCTCAAAAATCTGCTCAGGGAGAGTTCCATTTTTTTGAGAGAGAAATAATGAGAAACATACCATATCACTGGATTCCACTCACAGAATTTTCCAAGGAAACATTTCTAATTAATTAATATATATTTAATTTATACGCAGTCCTTTTAAGAGACTTCTTGCAGAACAGCAACTAGATTTCTCTTCCAGTACAAAGACAAATGCTATATCTCACCTAATTTCAGACTAAATCATATATTAAGCTGATGACAGTGCTTCCCAAAACACAAACCCACAGTAGCTTAATAAAACTTTTTGTTCACATTCTTCTTCATGTTTCAATCCATATATGGAAGAAATACAATTTTTATGCCCCAGAAAACCTTTCAAAGGCAGGAGCCTCCATTCGATAATTTGGGATTACATCAAAGTTTCTAATACATCTAATCTGAATGTAGATGCTATGCTAAGCCTCACTGTAATTTGCATGATTTTAATTTAGCATACTGTATTAATCCAATTAGGCATTTATGGCTAAGCATAATCGGTAAAACCAACTGCAAATCAAGGCTTAGTACAATACATGAACCAGGACATACCATCTGTTCCACTTTCATTGCAGTGCATAAAAAGGAGCAGGGGAATGTGGGCAGGTATGTTAGAAACTGCACACATATTACAGGCCATTTAGCATGAATTCACTGTTTTTCTATATGTACTGAAGAAAATGGGGAAGGGAAATAAGGTGAAATGAAACATATGGTGTCCCTACTGAGATTAAACTAGGCTTTATAATTGTCTAGTTTCCATAAAGTGGAACAAACAATGAATTTAACTAATGATGCTTTGGCTTTGATATATCTCCCCACTCCCTGCAGCAATTATACAACTATGCTAATTACTTACATTCACGGTAACAACCCGTTACCCCTGCCCCCCCCCCCAGTAAAATGATATTTCGGGCAATTTCAATGGCGATTAGGTTTGCAAGATCCCACAGAAAGACCTAAATTATCTCCATACATCTCATTTAAAATAAGTAACAGTTTGATTATTTGAAGTGGAATTGTTGGGAATTTATTGGGTGGTTCTTTCTAACAGATAATGTCAGGCAAAACATCAGTGTGTGTTATGTTCATCTCAAGTCAATACAGTGTGAACACTTTCTGAAGTCCCAGCTTAACTAGTAGCCAGGACATTACAGAAATGTTGATAAAATGGACTTTGCATGAAACAGACTAAATTTTGGAAGTGATTCACATCACTCGTATCAATGTACATCATTTGAATAACATCATTATTATTCAAATAAACTGATGCAGTTACTTAATTTGCCTAATAGCATCATCATGCGATGAATAAAGGTAGTTCCAGTGATATATTCTCCAATTTAATGAACAATTGGCAATAAGAAACACCCCCATTCCCAGTCATACTGTTAAATTGAGGGTCAATATACCATAAATATACTGCTCACAAAAATAAAGGGAACATTTTACCATGGAATTGAAGGGGTTTGCGTTCCCTTTATTTTTGTGAGCAGTATACTTTGGGGTACAAATGATAAGCCTGCATATTCTGTTGACTACATTTAAACTTTTTTGTTCCCTTATCTAAAATAAATACTTATAACCCAACGTTCCCCTCTACTCCCACAAAGAAAGAACAAGCAAATTTGTATTTTTCCAATCAATATCAATACAGTTTTTTTTCATCCATTCATGGATAGTGTTTTTAATGCATGGGTGGATTGAATTAAAGCAAAAGGAGTTGTTTTTATTAGTAGTACAGTATTCTAAATTACCTCACAGTGTGTGAAGGGAAAACATCTAATGGCATTGTTCCTTCTGGCTGCTGCCCTACGTTGGCTTGGTACTCTTCTAATTGCTCTGCTGGCACATAGCTAATGCTGCAACACAAAAGTAAACATGAAATTAAAAGCTGCAGATGCCTGGATATAGTTCAGTATTGAGCAACAGAGATTTTTAAGGCTATAATTCACAGTGTGGCATTGCACAAATATCTTCTTCTTAATCCAGAAAGCCTCCTTTTCATGTATTTGGAATGCACCAAATGCAAACCATGCAAGTCAATGTGTATTGCACTGCATTGCATTACATACTGTATTATATTATAATCATATAATATCGTATCAGTTATAATGTGCTTTCTGTGCTGTGAAACAAACACATTGCAACTTCACTGTCTAGAAACAGTGTCTTTTCCTTAACTGAATCTAATAATGTTTATTTTTGATTAAAGGCAGTCCTCTAACTTTCCCTCATTCTTGAATCTGGAAACCTTGAGCAAACATCTATTATTCCTCCTACCAGCTAAGAGGTTCTGTAAGTGACTTTTTTATTTTTCAAATTAAACTGGTAAAGTTTCAACTTTCTTAGTGAATGGATAGACATAACAGAACGGATATTCAAAAATTTCACTATAGCTACACCTCACTTCTGTGAAGTGAGGAATTTAAAACTTCCTGTTTTACACTGTTTTTAACTGTTAATTGAACTAGAATTTTTGGTGACATTGTAATATTTTAAACAGCTTTATTGCTATTTTATTCTTTGGACTTCAGCTTGGGTACTTTGGACAGGCAATGAATAAATGTGAAATATTTGTAGATACCAATTTAAGCCAAAATATCCTCTCTTTTCTATGAAGGTTATCCCCAGATTACGCAGTTCCTTATAAAGGAAGCAAAGTATTAGTTAGTACCCAAGAGACATGATGACACATATTGAAAGAATATCATTCTTTTAAAACATTTGCTATTTAAAAAGAAGCAAAATGCAACTAAGGTAATAGTGAAGGAGACTATGAACTTTAAAAAGCTATAAAAAGCTATGAATGAAAATGACATTAAATTAGTATCATTCAACAATGTTTTTACTGGTGAAACCAAACCAAACCAAAAGAAAACAAATTAAAAGTACTCTCTGGCAGCTCAGAAATAAAAATCATTACACATAGTCCACATTTACTGACTGCCTCCTTTTACTTTACAATTAATCCTTACATTTGTGAAAAGCAAAGGGAAACTGAAATGATCATAACCAGCAAACACTTCATGTAAAGACCAAGTTGCCAATCCCAATAGTTGTCATTAAATAAGAAATACCTGTATTATTAGAACTGCATTTCCCTGCAGTATATAGGATATTCATTGTAACTCCCAAAACACTTGGCTTAAGCAGGAAATAGCTGCAGAACTGCCAAGCAAGCAGAACTGCATTCTAATTCCTGCTGGCTGAAAGGAACTATAGAAAGAAGGCTCTCTGTTAAATGAGAAATTTCAGAATTCACAGCTAGCAAGGCAGACACTACTAATCTAAAGTGATCAAGGATTAAACTGATTGTACATTGATTCTTCAGAAGGTAGTGAAGACAAGAGTAATTTTCATCCTGCATCAACTTAAAATGAGAAGATAGGGATGTAAATATTATGTATCATGCAACAAAGAAATAAACCACATGCATGATTTAATAGGCGGAGATGTTTTATGTATACTATGATAGGAAAGAAACCAAATAAAGAAATTTGTGATCACATTTAAAATAAACCACAATACCATTTTAATAATGAAGTTAAGATTCATTTAGTTACAGCGTAGGGAAAAGAAAAGGTAAGCACTACTGAAAATACAAGAGTGAGATTAATCCAGACATCAGTACATGGCTGTGTCAGTGATAAGCAACTTGAAAACATAATAATACTTGAAGAATGCGCTGGAATTTGATGCTTCCCTTTATATAAATGTTGGATTTTTCTTAAACTAATGGTAATTGAACAAATAGTATAATACCCAGACATATGAAATCTGAAAAGCTATACTATAGCATCAGGAATATGAAGGATGCTGGGATTTCTAAACTGAAATGGAGTTTCACAATCTGGCATGAGAAGGGCTGAAGTACTCCTTGAAAATCAAGCAGCTGTGTTCCGTGTATCCACCACTGTAAGCTTAGCAGTGTGAAAAGTCCATAAACGTTCTTTCTTCCCCTATTCCACGGGTGCCAGACTTGTGACATATTGTGACATATCGCCATGTTTTTTGCCTTTGCGAAGCTGGGGTGGGTGTGGCCTGCACGTGACGCATCTGGTCCGCGGGCCGCCAGTTTGACACCTCTGTCCTATTCTATGTTGTAACTATGAGACGAAACGGGTAAATGGGGAACCTCTGAGTTACCTGTGCTACAATTATCTACAGAAATATTGTTGCTGTTGTGGGGGGAAAAAGAATCCCAAACAAAAATGGTGGGACATTGAAACAAAAAGCTAATAAGAGCTATCAAGAAATTAACTTTTTTCTAACAACTGTTGAATAAATATGTATCTTTTAAGGAAGAGAATAAAACATGACTTCACTTTTAATCCAGAAAATGCTGTGCCCAATTTTAGCCATCCACCTGTAACGGTGGAAACAGCTTCAAGATATCTGTTTCTCTGATGGATACGTGGAGGAAATATAGATCCCAAAGAAACAGGGATATTTCTGCTTTGTTTCTACACTATGGATGTTTAAAGATGGATTTCTCTCCTTTTTTAAATCAAAGGAAGGAAATTTATCCCTTCGCAGCTCCATAGCTTGTGTAGATGACCTTAGTTAATGGACAATTAGGGCGCCTTTGGATCTGGTAGATTAATAGATTGGATTCCCAGGACATCTCCTGACTAAATCCTGGCAAGTAGATTATCTGATGTTTCCAACAATGGATTTTCCTCTCCAAAATCCAAATTTTCTCTCTGACCACTGAATGGAAAATCTAAGTATTAGTCTTCCTTTAAAATTTAAAGGCAAAAAGGTGCTTCAAAGTGTGTAGAGGGACACATACAATTGTCATTCTTTAAAGCAGCCAACCCTTTCCCCAGGATCTCACATATACTGTATGAGCCTAAGAAAAAGTTGTCTTGATTTAAAGAGCTGCAGGCCAGGACATCATCTTGCATGCTCTGAAATATCTTTTTGTTTTCAACTCCAAAGATATGCACAACCCATCATTCCCCACAAGACTGCATCCTAAATAATTTACAGCCTGCATTTCTTTGAGCATGAATCTCAAAGGAACACAGAAAGGATTCTATAGCATTCCCCTATCCACATATTAACCGGACTGCTTAGGTACAAAAAGAAGTTGGAAATTTGATTGATATTTGGCAAACATTGTTGTTTGAGAAATAAGATGGGGTGCAAAACCTGAGTACCTCTAGCAATTACTGAATTATAATTCCCAACATCTCACACCACTGGTCATCCTGGGTGAAGCTTGAGAGTTTTGCTCTGCAAGTTCCCTGTTCCAATCTAAACCATCAACCTGGCTTCTATAAACTTATCTTTAAAAGATGAATGCCATGTTTTTAACCAATTAAAGCTATATTCATCATAGAGCTCCAAATATACCTACAAATTGAAGGATTTGATATAGTTGAATAATTAATCAGGTAATCTTATCTAGTAATAGGTTTTAATTGGGTGAAAGCATCTGTGTGTCTGTGTATATTATGCAGTACCTATATCTGGATACATCCCAGCTATTTCTGATGTTATGAAAGCATGAATGAATGAACAGACAAGTTGGAACACAGAGCTATAATGAGCTTTTGAATCGCCAATACTCACACATAAAAGGGGCCCTGATCATCAGCAGGTGTTGGAGAAGATCTAGAATGTGAAGCATACGACGCAGCATCTTTTTACAATAGTGTTAACAAATGTCAGTGACTTCTACTCAATGAGAGATGCATACACACGTATTTAAAAGTGTGCATTCCTGCTTACTTTCCTTTTTTCCCCTCTTCACCTCTATTCTATCCACACCTCCCATCAGAAAGCATCTGTTCTTTATTGGAGTGTATATCAATGATTATTAACAAGCATGAAAAATGCAACCGCAATCAATCTTTTATTCCTTGATCAGAGATTCATCTCCACACGTTCGGTTAAGGCAGGTGAATTCTGAATCAGCTCTGTAATTATCTGGCAGATGTTAGAGGCAGCTGTTATAACTACTGCTAAAAGCAAAAGTCTCTAGATATTGTTAAAGAAATGTAAGGTGCAGGGAGAAGTGAAGACAGATATATCCTGATGATGCTATACATCTGCTTTTCTGTTTAGGAAAAAAAATCTTTATATATGAAGGGAAGAAAGAAAAGGAGAGAAAGAGAGAGAGAGAGAGAGAGAGAGAGAGAGAGAGAGAGAGAGAGAGAGAGAGAGAGAGAGAGAGAGAGAGAGAGAGAGAGAGAGAGAGACTTAAAATACAGTTTTCTTCCTAATATTTGTAAAAAATATACTGAGAAAGCATAATTCTTCTGTTTTAATGTTATGTATCATAATTTCTATATTCACCATTTTCCACTATTGAAATATTTCTCGTCACCTGAGGTAAAAGATCAAAGCTTAATTTATAAAATTCCAATGTTTTTTTTAGTTGATCTGCCTGAACAAAAATTATGTAATTTAAATCCCATGCAAATACTATCACTGTGTCTTCCACAAATCCAGCAAAGCAATAGATTCAAAAAGGTGTTAAATGCCCTTTTGTCACCCGGATCAGTATACAATTCTTTCTCACTCTAATGCTACTATTAATTGGAAATAAAGGGTTGATCCTGTCTGCCGTTTGCTCCTCCCATTCATCTAACAAACTATTTTCCCCCCAAAAGGTGATTTCATGCCATAATATTCCATCAAGTTTCTCCATTGCTTAGATATTAAAGGTGAATATTCTTCAGGTATACTAATTGCATTGCTGGTTTTAAGGAGCAGCTGCTAAGCTTTAATTTTTAGAAGGCAATTCAGGATTTAGTTTAATAATATTTTTTGATTAAGTTCAGAGTTTTTTCATTATAGTTACATATTTGTAAGATTAAGTAATACGGGAAAACATTTTCTCCCTTATTGCAAATGGCTGGCAAGTTCCATGTATTTATTTGAGCCCATGAAATTATATCAAACCAGTGAATGGGATCATCAAACTGCCACACTAGATTGCAATTTTGGAATTCTCATCAACATCTATTAGCTGGCTGTGATTCACAGAAGACATTTCAACTTCTTCCATCAATGTAGAATCCAGTTTAATACTGAAACTTCATTAAGATACTGAATTAAAAGTAATCATGGAATTAAAAAAAACACTCAACAAGTGCGGTGACAATTGATCCGTACCGTTTTTGAAATTCTACCAATCTGTATGACACCCAACTTACTTTATATCCGGTCCAATGACAGAATGCCTCCTCAGCATGGCCCGTGCTTGGGCATTAGTTAAATTAGCAGTAGGTTCCTCATTAATAGACAATATACAGTCTCCAATACCAATTCGTCCATCACGATTTATGGAACCACCATGGATAATGCTGCGAACTATCATTCCCATGCCATCTTTATTAGAACTTACTGTCATCCCTTACAGAAAAAAAAGTTTAAAGCTAATAAGAAATATGGGAACATGGAAAAAAAAACTAATAAAAACTTTTACAAAAAAAAAAAGAAATATGGGAACAAAATTGGTATCTGACTTGATCCTACATCGAACAACATTCATTTTCCAAAATTGTTTTTATTTACATGTTTATCTGTATTTCTACCAATATACTCATACTTCCACAATTTTTTTAATAATAACTTGAAGAAAAATTAATATCTTATTGGTAGGATCTGAGGAATCAACATGCAAGATACGCCTGGCAGGTCAAAAAACACCAGCTAGAAAATTCTCACTAAAAAAACCTGGTAACAGCTGAGTCTGACATATTAGATTATCTCTTCAGGTCTACAGCTGCCTCCATTGCATAAGCTCACGGTTAAGATCAAAAAGATGATGAATTCCTAATGCCTTCTGTTCTGTTTAAAAAGCTACTTAATTAAATGAGATCTGCTTTTTTTTTACATATGGCCACAAAGAAAGAAGTGGAAAACAGAAAAGGAAAAGGCAATGAACTTATTTTTAATTTAATAAAAAAAAGTGAGCAGAGGAAAAAGAAAGACCAAGATGGGATAATGTTGAAAAAAGTATATAAGATTTGTTCTTATGTATTACAAAGCACACAAGTGAAGGATTTCGTCCTTCCATTATTTGAATATGGCCAATATTTTCCTCCTTCTGATTATTTCCAGTATAAAAAAAATGATAAAATTCTCCAAATAAAGAGTCCTTAGGTTTTGCATCATTATACTAAGAAAAGCTCATGTTACCATAGTTTCAGCATTGCAACTATTCTTAATTTTATTAGTAATTAAATTGCTTGGACAATTATATCATGCCCCAGTTACTAAAAATAGATAATTAGGTTGGAGACATTGATGTATTGCCTAATTATAACAGATTGATTCTCTCCTGACTCTTCCTGCCTTCGTATGGAAAGGAAAATCTATAGGCATGATTGCTATAATTATAATTATTATTGGAACCATATATAAAAACCTTTGCTTTTTGATTAAAGCAACTTAAAGACTAATATCTAGTTTTCTTTCAGGAATAACTAGGCAGAAATAAGGATCGCAAGAACAAAGATGTGTACAGTTACGTGAGGTACATTACCTAAGCTTGAATTGCCTTTTGCAATGATAATTGTCTTCTCCAACTTGTTTTTATTTGTATCTAGACCAGCAGGCATTAAGCTATTATTTCCCATCAAGAATACGTGATCCTGGTAAGAAGAAAATAAGAGTCATTTCTGGAAAACTTAATAGGATTTTGTGTAATTTAAAAATCACAGTCTGCTAGACAGTCTGTATATTTGTAATGTCCTTCAAAGACCTTGTTTCTGTTCAAAACAAGTGAACAACAAAAAAGGTTTACTAAAACCTGCGCTGAGGAAATAAGAATACCTTTCACAACTGGCAGCAAACAGACTTACAATATTTTTTTTTTTAAACTAGACTTGTCCAATCTGGTGACCTGCAGATGCACATTGCAACAGTCAGGGTTCCATGTATAGAAAGTTGTACCAGTCAGCTGACCTGCTCTGTCATACAATCACTTTTGCTCCTTGTTGCATATTCCATTTGTTGTTGTTAATTGCGAAGTCGTGTCCGACCCATCGCGACCCCATGGACAACGTTCCTCCAGGTCTTCCTGTCCTCTACCATCTTCTGGAGTCCATTTAAGTTCACGCCTGCTGCTTCAGTGACTGCATATTCCATATTAGTCTCCAAAAATGGAATGCTTCTTTGTATACTAATGAATCTACAATTTCACCTCTCTACAGAGAACCTTGGAGGATCTCTACATACCGTACCCATGATTTTGTATTGTACAGCAAAATATTCTTGAATAGCAAGTGCTATGTTGAGTCACAGCTCAATTTTAGAAAGCAAGCTGTGCCACAAATTAGTGCATAAAATCCACACAACCCCAACTTATGTTGCATTTGATTCTTCTAGATCAAAAGGCAGAATGACCAGGAACAATACCTGGGAAACATCCCTACCTTTAGTCCCCTTTGATCTACTAAATCTCTAAAAATGGTGCTTTTTCACAAATGCATGTAATGAATCCTTCTGGGAGAATCAAGTGGCAATCTAGAACTTACTTTTGTAGAGTGTGAAAATTCGGGTGGTAGCTGAGATTCTCTCCAAAGGCTTGTGCTTTCGTGTTCAACTTGTTGAGATTGTGTTGCTGGATTCACAAGAAGAGGTTCTGTGATCTGTTTCATACATCCACCTGCGGGTTTACTCTCCATCTCTCTTTGTATTAGATCCACTGTGTACAAGTTTTTATCTGATGACTGGTAACTGAGTAGGTCACTGGAATCATCTTTGAAAGTAGTCTAGCAAACAAGATAACAAGAATTCCAAACTCATTCTATTTCTAAAGTACCATTTCTTCCTTTGGAAGTCTAAAAACCTTTCTCATGTACATCTAAGAATAACTAGTTTACATTCAATGTGCCACATGGTCCATTTTTATTTTATATAATTATTTTTATTGGGACAAAGTGATAACTATAAACACTACCAAGTTTCATGAATGAAGGTAAATATATGTGTTCCAAGACAATGTTGCAGGATCCAATCTGGTTCAGTCACTAGGACCAGAGGTGTAGTCTTCCGAGCTTTTGGACTTGTGCTGGAGCCCATTCTCAGGGAACTTCTCTCTCACCAGAATGTGACACAGAGAAAAGTTTCCTGAGGATGGGTTCCATCACAAGTCTAAAAACTCTACCACAAGTCTGAAAACTGGTCTGGTGACTGACCCAGATTGAATCCTACTACCAAGTTTGATGGTAAACATTTTCTTTCTATTCTGATGGGCCACAACAGAGTGATTTCAAGAACATCTTGTATAAAACTGGATTTGTTGCAGAGTATGTTTCCCAGCATGCACATTAATTTCTAATTTCATAACTATTGCAAAGTTGAACAATGCAATCTGTCTCATTGGCACAGGTACATTCTGTTTAGTCTAAGAAATTCTATTAGGAAATAAATTCTGGCCATCACACCCATGCTGTGCCAAGAGAAATAAGATTCCAAAAGAAATAAAGCCAGCTTATAAATTTCAGGTATGAAAGAAGATCAACTTTTTTCAAAAACAGATGTGAGTTACTTATAAAGTAATAAAAGCACAATAAAAATAAAAAAAAAATATACAATCCATTTCAAAAAATGAACTGGCAATCCAGCAGTGATCCCACCATGAACGTTAAAAGAAATATGCAGAATGATCCAAGAGAGAGAGAGAGAGAGAGAGAGAGAGAGAGAGAGAGAGAGAGAGAGAGAGAGAGAGAGAGAAAGAATCAGAAAAAGGAGAGAAAAGCTAACATGATAAAAAAAGTTAACATCAAAAGTAAAAAAAGAATTTGACCTTTTGACAAAAGAATTTGAGCGACCTTTTGAGCAATGATTTTCTAGCGATTTGTTAACAATTTTCTTTAAGAAAATTAGTTTTTAATGCTTGAACTTTAAGCATGTAGTATTCATTTTACTTACATGTCTTTCCATAAATGGCTTGTTATTGTTTAGATTTCTTTGAACCATGTTTAGGAACACCTAAAATTATAGTAAATGTTCTGCTGAATACTGAAAAGCTGAAAGTTATTCTATCAGTATAACTATCTAAATGAAATTACTCTTTAATCTAGTAAAAAAACTATGGACCAATAGAACCAACTGGCAACATTACCTTCACTATCCAAACAAACATTTTCAAAAAGCTACTTTATAGGTATTAACAAAGTGTCTTTCTGCTCACATCCCTGCTCATATATTTCCCCCATAATTTTACCTTGGGAGTTGAAGAGGGCAGAGAAAGAGCAAGCTTGAGATCATCACCACAAATGCCACTATGCAGTGTTAAAGCTGAAGACTGGAATGTACCATCATTATCTGGAGAACAGTCCGATTCCATGGTAGAGTCCTCTATTATATCTGCCTCACTTGAGTCCACCTAATAGCAAAGGCAATTCAATCAAATGGGTGACTTTTGTATCAGTTTCAAATACAAGCTTCAGTGGCTAAATTGTTCTAGCTAGTTTCCTTTGTGACGTTTTTCTTTTCGATTCTCCACAGCCGAATATGTTGGTTTGCCACATGTTTATTTCCATTCACAGCTTTGGATGTCAGATCATGGATAGGCAATGACTTTTATGTGAAAATATTTTAACTTATCATCTCTCTAAAAAAACATTATACTATGTGGAGCTAATCTTTGACTTACAACAATTGAGCCCCACATTTCTGTTGCTAAACAAGGCACTTGTTTAGCAACAGTTTTGCTCCATTTTATGACCTTTTTGTCACAGTTGTTGATCACTGCAGATGTTATGCGAATCATGCAATTATTAAGTGAACCTGGCTTCCCCCATTGACTTTGCTTGTCAAAAGAGGGCTGGGAAGGTTACAAATGGTAATCACATGACCACAGGACACTGCAACAATTATAAATGCATGCCAGATGTAAGCATCCAAATGTTGATTACGTGAATGTGGGGATGCTGCAACGGACGTAAGTGTGAAAACCCATCATTTTTTTCAGTGCTGTTGTAACTTCGAACAGTCACTAAACGAATGGTTGCAAGTTGAGGGCTACTTATATTGTTCTAATAGGCTTAATTTTATAATTTAGCCTGAATAATTAAGTGAATTATTCCATAAGCTTTAGTGTGTGGGTTTTTTTTTTTAAAAAAAGTTATAATTTATTCCCAAAATATATTACCATTGCTCATTACAAATAAACAAACTAACACACATTGTAAATTTATACTCAGTATTACTGCCTTCTCAGCACATTTTCATATAAGCCTAGCATTATAACAATAAAATCATGGGATTCGGTATCAATTCCATGCATACAATTCAATTCAGTTCAACTCAGAAACTAAAATCCAATGCATGTTGAATTTGTGACAGGCAGAAAAATAATCAAATTCTATCTTCAATAAAAGATGAACTTTAACAAAAAAAAAAACAAGGATCATATCCCAAACTAAGTAACCTTGTGATAGAATCCTTCAAAGGTTTCTACAATAAAAACATTTTAATGAATAGAACCATTGTGAAAACACCGAGTATTTTTCCCATATTTCCCATTCATCTTGACCTTTCTAAGCCAATTGTGCCTCTCAGCCTTCCTATCAAATTGGAATGCCTATTTGTAGAAGTCTATGTAAACCTTCCTATATTTTTCTGTGAAAGTATGTCATGATACGATACAAAGATATATATATATATATTTCCAACTCCTGCAATAAATTTAAAACAAAGTAGTTTGTATCTTATGTAAAGCTACTCATGTCTGTATGTGCATATTATGACAATGAACTATAATACCTCCAAAATCAAAGGGTGAAATATTTGGTCAGCTCAATCCCACAAATGGGGCCAATATTACACAAGATGAAGTGACACTGGTGAGGAAGTAATAATCTCAAATTCTTTATATAAACTTTTAAGGTGGTCTTAAGGTGCAATCCTAAATTTCACAAAAAAAATGCTGACTGGAAATCATTACATATAAATAAAAAAAACCTGTCAGCAGAATTGAAAAATGTAATCTAAAGGGGAAAAAAAGGAGCGGAGGGAGAAGGAGGCAATAAAAGGAATGAGTTGCATGCATCCAGACCCCAGCAAGACTAAGGTGACATCTGCATACCACCACAAAGATGTGTATAATCCCAAGTAATTTTCAATTTACTAAATCCCGTGAAAAGACATACATACATACACACACACGGGCACAGGCACACACACACACACACACACTCGCTTCCTCCCTGTTCTGAGAAAGCAGGGACTTGGATTTAGATAGATTACTATTAAATCAGCCAGGATTGGGCCATTTTACCTATTAGATTTGGATTGACATATATATATAGCAGACATGTCAAACTCGCGACATCACGTGACGTCGCGCAAAGTATCGGAGCTTTTTCCCCATTGCCAGCAATGGAGTGGGCGTGGTTTCCTGGTGACGCATCCGGCCCGCAGACCAGCAGTTTGACACCCCTGATATATAGAATCTGTCAAAGGTTCATTCATCATTCTAGCTTTTGTGGGTTTTTGAAGATTGCCCAATATCTCAGCTACTATCTACAGTATATCACTAGATTAGAGCATGGGTGGGTAACTATGGCAACTCTACTACCTGAGGATTTCAACTCCCAGAATTCCAGAAAAGAACAAGTAAGGTTTTTTTTATGAACTGAAAAAGTATGTGAGAAAACTGAGAATATGGAATAAGAGAAAACACGTCGCCTCCTGAGGTTTTTAGATATTGCCAAGTTTAAATGGGCAACAGCATTTGAATACTATCCTGCGTTTACACAGAGTTCTAAGTTCCAAGAACCCTTGAGAGAAATTGCAGAGTCCTAAGAAGTAATTGGAACAAATGGCTGGAGCCATAATTTCCTTATATTATAGGATTATATATATGCATGGTTTCTCATTTAAAAAAATAATGGTTTGCTTTTGTAATTTTCTTACTCTTTTTAATTGTACATTATTCTGAAGGCTTCAAGGAATTTTTTTTTTTAACAAAAAACAAAATGTTTAAATATTTAGAGCAGGGGTAGTCAACCTTGGCTCTTTTATGACTCGTGGACTTCAACTCCCAGAATTCCTGAGCCATCTGGGAGTTGAAGTCCACGAGTCATAAAAGAGCCAAGGTTGACTACCCCTGATTTAGAGGGTTTAATTTTGGCACAGCCTTGTCTTCTTATAAATACAATGTTTTGATATAGTTGTGGATATTTTTTTGTATTACCAAATAAACAACCATCATGTAGATTCAAGGAAAGCAAGCAAGAAGTCTTTTAAAATACCTCTTAACATGTTAACAGCAGGACTGTTCCTGTATTGTTCCTTAACAAAATACCGTTCAAAATTAAGACATAGAATAAAAGACTGACTATAGACTAACCAGAGCCAGCTCAGCATGGAAGAGGGCTGAATCGGCTAGCCCTTCCTCCTCAAAGGACTGGGCAGTGTAGAAAAAGGAATCTTCCTTAGCAGAAACATAGCCCTCTTCTGGTGAAAGCTGCAGAAAGAATGAAGCTCTTGAGTTGGATGATGGCCAGTGAACAGAACATGCCATGTAAGTAAATACTAAGAAATTTTAAATGAATATAAAGATTAGGAAAAAAAAGATATCTAGAAATCATATTATAGCCGTCAAACCATGAAATGATTTATAGGGTTGAAAAAAAAGAAAGAAAAATGAGATGGCAATAATCATGAATTTAAGCACCACGTGGTTATGTACCTATGTGCTGATATTTGACATGTTCTCCCAGACCAGATGATAAATTCTGTCTCTCTCCTTATATTTCCACTGCCTGATTTCCAATGCAGTTAAGCCTCACAAACTAGATTTAAGATTAAACTAGATTTAAGCCTTTTCAGTCATACCAAGTTTAAATTATACTTCGTTTCTAAACACAACACGTAGGTTCCACTGAAATCAGTAGCACTTCTTCTTGTGATAATCATGTTTGGAGCAGATTGAAAAATCACATTTATTTTAAATTTTTTACCTGTCTGGCTTGTGAATTTCATAGTACGTCACTGGGAGACAACAATCTTGCCATGAATGTTGAAACCAATTTCAAAATGAATGATTTTATTAAGAAATTGTTCATTCCAATACAACTAAAATATATTCCTTATTGACATCATAATAAAAGTACATTACCTAGATCCTTTTCAGTTGGGTTTGAGGTTGGATTATGGAACTGAGATAGCATTGGTCATAGTTGTTGATGACCTCTGGTAAACTCAGAATATGGATTATGTATCCATCCAGGCCTTGATCCTTGATCATAGAGACCTTCAATACCTCCTGAATCAGGTTGGGCTGATAATGAAGGGGGTGGGCACAGTGGCTTTCCTCCTTCCCCTAAGGTTGGTTCCAGTTAGAGTTGGTACAGAATAAAAGTCCAACCCATGCTTTTTCTGCATTTTCTTCCTGCCTTTATTTAGCACCTTCATGAAAGCTCTGAGTAACTCAGGAGCAGTTATTTGTCCATACAAGTAACTATCATTAATATGCTGTACATCTCTGCCCTACCCACCACTTGGATAACTTAACAATCCCCCAGTGGTTGGTGTGCAATTTGAAGGTCCTTTTGGACTCACAGGTCCTGCTCAAAGAGCAGGTGGCAGCCATGACCAGGAGGGCCTTAGCACAAGTCTATCCATCATACCAGTTGAGCCGCCTAGATCAGGAGACTATCACAGTCACTCATGCCTTAATTATTTATCTGGATTACTGCAACAGGCTCGAAATGGGACTGCTCTTGAAGACCATTCAGAAGTGGCCACTTATTGAGAATGCAAGGACACATGTGTCCAGGTATAGTTTAAGGAACAAGTATCACCCATAAAGCTTTGGGTGACACAAGGCAGGATACTTATCAATCTACCTGCTTCTGATAGTTTCTGCCCATGCCACCAGACCTCAGAGGTCTCTTTTATCAAACTGAATGATGTGGTTGAACCCAGGATATGTGCTTTCTGTATCACAATGCCTGTCCTATGGAATAGCCTCCCCTCTGAGCCTGGAATGGTCTCCTTCTCCTAACCTTCTAGAAGGCCTTGAAGAGCCGGCTTTTCTCTCAAACACTGATGCCAGAACGTGAGATGAGCCCAACATATATTCCATTGTGCATGTTTTAAGGTAAGTTTTATGGTAAAAATTTTGCTTGCAGCCTCAGTCACATTGTACTAGATGGTTTTTATTTCAGCTTAGTTTAGTTTACATTTTCCACACAATATGGTTAACTGATCAGAGTCATTAGAGTGAGGTGGCTGCATAACATAATTCTTTAAATAAATAAATAATCATCATGCCTACAATAACTAATATCTCTGGCAAGCAATAATTGTGAAAAATGTTTTGACTGTGTTTAATTATCAGAGAAACAGGCTATTGATATGTAAAATGATTTATACACAGAATTAAAAACATTCCCTTCCTTTGGTTAGAACACTTCTTTGGTTCTTCTGTCAAAAGCAGCAATTCAATGGGCAACCCCAAAGCCCTGGGTGGCCACTGAATCATAATTTTTTTGCCATCCTCAGAACCCCCGAAGCCACTACTGTTGAAACATGATGGCAATGTTTCCAATTTCTGAATGAAAAATAGGGGCAAACTTTAACAATACTTCTGAGCTTTCACTAACAATAAATAAGCAGCCAAAAAAAGACATCCTCTCCCCAATTCATCCAACAAACCTTAGTCCCAATTGCATTTGTGATGAGACTCATTTACTTTGTACTGTTCAGTACTCTTCTGCACTACAAAGTGCAGCCCTAGATTATCAAACACTGCACACCTCTGTGCAAAGATGGCACAACAACCAGGATTCAGCCAGAAAAAGGTGGATGTGAATGTCAAACTCTTTCAGAAAACAGCCCTCAAACCAGCAACAAAACTTATTGCCTTGCTGATTCAAGGAATAAGTGAAAGCATTACTGCCAGTTAGGGATAGGAAATTTACAGATTATGCATAGAAGAGGGTTTTTGTAACGTACAATTTTTGCATGTATGCAATTGTGTAAAATAAATCTGCAAAATATTACTATATAGATACCAAAGTTCCTGAAGTATACACAGTAGATAATTAATATATTCAATATTTCAGTGTAAGTATAGCCATTTTTTTGTTTATACTATAGTACAACAAATCAAAACATTGTAGTTTAGGGTGTTTAAAATATTCTTACCCTAGGTTTCTGGAAGCACCAAGTGTCTACTCTCTGTTTGAAATTACTGTGCCGAAAGTAACTGATTCCCAAGCTAAACTTATTACTTTGGCTCAGAATACGTTTTTATTGAGTAACTGCAATGAATCTTCAAACAAAAATAGTTTGAAGATTCATTGCAGTTACGCAATAAAAACTTATAGTTTTGTAGAACAAAATGATGGTGGGCTAGTTCCCAGAGCTTTATTATTCTCTTGATGACAATTGTATAAAATGAGAGATTTTGCAAAGGGCAATTTGCAGGTAGAAATCTAAAACGGCATTTTATTACCTCACAACAAATTTTATTACCTCACAACAAATGTCAGTTCGCCCATTCCTGATGTAGAAAGTCCTACATCATTAAATACCACAGGAGTTTATTTGCAAAATACAAAATCCCACTATATTATAAAGCAAGAATTCTTACAGGCAATGGCTTGGCGACTCCTATTCTCACCATTCCCAGAGGTGCTCCTTTCAGGGCCTGCACAGCTTCTTCCAGACTACCATTTTCCAAGCTGGTCTCATTGACAAACATAAGCCTGTCCCCTGGGAGGAGCCTGCCATCTTGCTCAGCAACGCCCCCAGGAACAAGAGAGCGGATCACAATCACTGTATTTGCGGGGTCCACTGGGTCCTTATTGAAGGAGAAAAGAGGGGAACATGAAGGGAAAAAATGTTGACATGTATTTTTTATTTACTTTGTATTTATTTATTCATTTCCACAGCGCCCAACTCAACCAAGGAACTCTGGGCAGCCTACCCATTTTAAAAATTCAAAAAAATAATTAAAACAACTTAAAAAACATTCAAACTACAAAAAATCCACCAAAATAAATAAGTACAAACAGCAGCTGTGATGATTAATCCACTAATAGCAAAAAGCCAAGTAATAAGGCCCTTCACACATTCTGAGCCCCAGGCCCAGGTACATAGCCAGGTTTTTTAAAGCTTTGTGAAAGGCCAACAGGGTAGGGGGTTATTCTAATGTTCTGAGGGAGAATATTCCATAAGTCAGGGGCTACAGCAGAAAAAGCTTTTCTTTTAGTTCCTGGTAGCCAGCTCTCTTTGGCTGATAGGATCTGGAGCATTCCCAATCTATTGGATCTGAACAGAGATTTCAAACAATGGTATGGTTGTTGTTTTTTCCTGATCCTGCTTGCTTATAGAAAGATTCAGTTGTCAAGCCACTACTTATGAAAAATTAAAACCTAATTATACATTATGTAATCTTGCAGAAAGACTGCAGGAAGCAACATTAAAATCAACTTCTAGAATATAAATAAATTATTTGCATAAAGATGGCATTAGCAAACACATTTCAGAATCTGCTCCACATTTAAAATCTCCTCAAATTAGTGCAAAAAAGAGTTGAAAACCTGGCAGTATTGCACTGTTAGACATGTCTTTTTTAAAAAAACAAACTACAAAAGTACCTACTAATAAATACTATTACTTCTATTGCTTTCATTATAATAATTGCAGTAATAATGCATCTTGCTTTGTGATAATGCCCAGCACAGTCCCAATATTAATATTTTATGTGTTTGTTTGTGTTATTATCGGATCCATGGAATAAGTATCACTGTAAGATCATTTCTCTTCAAATTTCAGTTTCTCCTTAAAGAGAAAGACTGAGAAATATAATAGAGCATTAATGAAAGGTGACTTCGTAGTCATACCACACCTTTTCTCATCTAAGAAATCAGAAACTATCCCCAATTGAAGATGAGTACCTTGCAAAAGTATGAAGTTTTTGAAACGTATAAAATAAGTTTGACAAGTTTATTTAATGATGTAATTCTACTGGAACGTTTCATTTTTAAGGAGTTATTGGATTCAATGCATAAAGTACATTCTTATATTAGGGAATTCAGAAATTACCTGATAATCCAATATGCTAAAGCCAAGACCTCTGCTCCCTTTCTCCAGCTCAATTTGTTGTATTTCTGCCTCCCACATTGCCAGGGGAGATCCTTGTGCCTCTTCAGTATTCTGACTTAGGTCAGCTATTTCCAGCTTAGCATCCTCTGTCTCTGAAGCACAAAGGAGTCCACCAAGGTCTATATGAGACTGGAAAGTTAAATATGGTTACTTTTTAAAATAAAGCTAAGAAAAATTTAAATACGGATTGTCAATGAAACTGGAATAAATGGGAACTGCTATTTAAAGAGTCTAAAGCTTATCTATTTTTTAAATGAATTTTTAATTAAAGTTTTACAAAACACATAAAAACACAAGCTAGTTTCATTTTTTTAAGCGAAGCTAGATTCGCGTTAATGACTACGATTCACTTAACAACTGTAATGTAGGTAGGTAGGTAGGTAGGAAGGAAGGAAGGAAGGAAGGAAGGAAGGAAGGAAGGAAGGAAGGTAGGAAGGTAGGAAGGAAGGTAGGAAGGAAGGAAGGAAAAATGTAGAAAGAAAGGAAAAAGCAAAAAAAGAGAGAAGCTTCCAATTTCCTTTGCAGCAAATATAAGCACATTTACAAAATTCTCTTACTCCATGATTACAAATAAAAACCTTAGCTTTCTCTATATTTGGTTTTTTCTAATCATCAAAAACACCATAAATCGTAAGTACATTTTTATGTTTTATGTTTCATGCAAAAGGTCTATAGCAGATTTCCAATCAATTGTAATTGTGAAGTTTTTTTCCTTAAAGAGGTTGATTTAATAATCTCCACAAGCTCTATCATCTAAGAGTGTAAACTTTATGTAGAGATGTCTAAACATATATGACCATAATAACTTGACCAAAACTACATGAAAAATTTAAAAAAGGCTTTTAAATTAGATTTCCTCAACCCAGTTCTAGCCATCTGATCAAATTGTCTCAACTGGGGAAAAAAAATCTTATTACCTTACTCCATATTTATTTATTTGTTTAATTTATATAGCCACCAGTCTCACAAATAAGAGATTCTGGGTGGCATACAACAAAAGTAAACCAATAAATATCTAAAATCATTAAAGCATTTAAAAAAACAATAAAACAGATAAAACTAAATTAATAAATGAAGGTTAACAGTAATGGAGCCACTTCAGTAGTAGTTCAAATCTTTTCTTTGAATTCTCTACTGCAAGGAAGAATGGGGGTCTGTCAAGTTTCTCCTTCAGTGTATGAATCTTTATGTTGAATTACCTGCTCTAACATGTGGGTCTCATCCAATGCTGTCTCAATCACAGGTGGAACTGCACGACAACAGACCATTCTTACATTGATCGGAAGCTCTTTTAGAATATTGACAACATCCTTGTGATTCTCTCCAAGCAAAGATTCTCCATTTACCTGTCAATGAAAATAAGGACATTTATAGAAATAAGGAAAAGACAGAGAGTGAGAAAGAAATACATATATTTTCACACTGGACATAGGATTAACTAAAGTTATCATATTAAAAAAAGATACCACCTGGTTTCTCCACATTACAGGCGGTCCCCAATCACTTTTTGCAAACTTCTGACAATCAAAACCAAATGGGGGAAACCAGTTTCACTTAACAACCGTGTTACTAACTCACCAACTGCTGTGATTCGCTTAACAACTGTGGCAAGAAAAGTTGTAAAATGGGGCAAAACTCACTTAACAAATGTTTCACTTAGCAACAGCCATTTTGGGCTCAACTGCCGTCGTTAAATTGAAGACTACCTGCACAGAGACCAATAAAGTTAGAAGAAATAATACAGGGAGTCCTGGACTTACAACCATCCGTTTAGTGAACATTCAAAGTTACAACAGAGCTGAAAAAATAAAATGACCCCAGGGCTGGTTTTCACATTTGAGACGGCTGCGATATCCCCATGGTCACGTGCTCAAAATCTGGGCACTTGGCAAACTGGCATGTATTTATCACGTGATCACCATTTGTGAACCTTCCTAGACAGCTTCTGACAAGCAAAGTCAATGGGGAAAAAGCCAGATTCACTTAATGACCACATGATTCACTCAACAACTGCAATGATTCGCTTTAAAGCCTTGGCAAAAAAAAAAGTCATAAAATGGGGCAAAAATCGCCGAGTAACCTCCTTGCTTAGCAACAGAAGCTTTGGGCTCAGTTGTGGCCATAAGTATAACTTTGGCAGTCATTTAGAAAATGATTTTAAAAGTGAGTATTTATATAATCACTACCTTAGAACATGCTAACATATCGTAAATTTATACAGGCTATCTATTTTTTTCACAAATATATGAATATAGGTAGTCTTTGTCCTACAACAATTTTTTTAGTGACCATTCAATGTTTCACTGGCCCTGAAAAAACTGATTTAGGGCTGGTCCTTGCACTTACAACTGTTGCAGCAGCCCCAAGGTCACATGATCAAAATTTGGGAGTTGGCAATCGGCATGTAATTATGATAGTTGCAGGTCCTGGGGTCATGTGATCACCATTTGCAACGACCCCAGCTGCCTTCCGACAAGTAGAGTCAATGCAGAAAGCCGGATTCGCTTAACAACCGCATGATTCACTTAACAACTGTACTGGTTCACTTAAAAGCCACACCAACATTGGCCGCAACTCACTAACTGTCTCGCTTATCAGTGGAAATTCTGCTCCGAATTATTGCTGTAAGTCAAGGACTGGACTGGACTCCATGCTAAGAAAATATTAAAGTGAAAAAATCCCTCAGAATATCTTTTAAGAGAGCAGAGGTATAAGAAAGATTAATTCGTACTTCTAGCAATTCATCTCCACTGTACAATTTGCCACAACGTCCAACTGGCCCTTCAGGCAAAACAGACCGAATAAAATGATGTCCCACTGTAGCTTCTAAGCTAATCCCCAGTCCGCTGCTTTCATTAAATTTGTTCACATCCGCCACCTAGAAAGAAGAAAAATAAGAAGCCTCGTAACCAATAAACCAGTTGCTTAGAAAATTGCACCGAGATCCTATACAAAGGACCAGTAAATTTAAAAGCTGTTTTGCTACAGGTGCTCTACTTCTTAAGCTACAGGCTCATTTCTTTCAAACAACATCCATGTTCATTGATTTCTTACATCAAAACAAGATGGAATGACAATGTGAGCTGAAAAGGAGCATCCAGCTGTAACATCCTTTTTCCCATTTGCAAAGGGTAACAGATGCTGGTAGCTACAGCTGTCCCAGAGATGAAAGGTAGCCAGAGAGTCACAAATAAATGGAACAAATGAAACTATCAAAGGCTCCACACTTCTCATTACACCAGCTTTTGTGACCACCGTGGAACAATAGTTAGCAAATACAGTATTCGGAAACAGCAATGTTTCCAATTTGAAGAAAAAGAACTGGATTCTATATCTGACAATGCTCGTTGCCTCTGAAACAAGTCAAACGTTAACAGGACATGCACCTGGCAACATAATTCTCTATGGTTTACTAATCCCCAGGTGGGGAACAGTCAAAGAATAGGAACTGCATTTATGACTCTGCTGCAGAATTCTATTCAAAAGTTCCACATCCTTGCTACATCTTGGACTATTGCACACAAAAGTAGTTGCTTATACGTTCTAAAATGTGCTAAAAGAAGGCTGGCTAGATTCTCAATGAGAAGTAAAGTGTTAGCTAGGAAAACAGCTTTTATTGCATAAAAACACATTTTAAGGCCTATACACTAAAGGGTTACCAAGATGCTTCACATAAACCTCACTTTAAAGGAATAAAAGAGTCAGTTCGCAATCAATTTAAAAACAAATAATGAAAATAGAAGATCAGCAATTATTATCATAAATCGTAAGAGGGAAGAAAAACAAACCAGATACAAAAGAGAAAATGCAAACAATATGTTTAAATGCCAGTAAAAGTGGGGCAAAAGGTTTTCTTTAAAAAAATCAAGATCATCCAGCAATGACACTAGGGGTCAATAGCAGCAATACGAGAAAATATAGGCCCTAATTGTTAATTTTTGTATTACTTACCTGAATCTGAAAGCAGGCCAACATTAAAATTAGTGGCATTTATTTCTGGTAGATGAGTGTGAGATCAAACGAGAGGTCTTTTATTCCGAATATCAGCTATGTGTAAGAAATCTTCCTAAGGATTACACTAAATGTTGTATGTTGAAAGTGGGTAGATTTCCTAACAAGCTACATTGTTTTGCTTTCCAAATGTAGATTTCAGAACTCAACTGTAGCTCTACCCACATTTGAGAGATGTCATCAAGAAAAAATGCTACCCCAAGAAATGAAACTATGCACTGTTGACAACAAGGAGAATCAAAATATATAATAGACTCCAAAAGTTACTAAACAAATGCAAAAAAAAAGCTGTCAATACTTACTGATTAAATTAGTGAAAACTCCCAAGGAAGCAATATTTGATAAACTATTTGATCAAATTTAGGATTCATTTTCTGACTTCCTAAGATTATATAAAAGTTTTGTTTTACAGCATTTTTAGACTTTAAAAAACAACGCCCCTCCAAAGGAAGAACAGAGATAAAGCGTTTCTTTTTTTTAACAGCAAGCAAGTGAGTCCACCTACCACAACTTCATAATTTTTCCCCAAAATCTTCTGCCATTTGTTCAGCAACACTTCTTCTTCTAAGGATGTTAGCTGAATGTCTGCAAGATGTGACAATTATCCTAAGCAAAACTATGGCATTCTTATCTTTAGGTAGAAAATGAATTGCATTAGAATTTGTAAATGGGCATCTGATTTATTTAAAATGAGAAAGAAAATACTTTTCAATACATAGCATTTTAAGCATCTAAAAATGGAAAAGGGAAAAAAAAGGAGTTACAACCTACGTTTGGGTTTTTAAAATCCTTTTAAAGCTAGATGAATTCACTTGGGTTAAGTCACAAAAAGAACAGTTCCATTTTTAAACAGATTTTTCTAGACAATCTTTTATCACATATACCTTAATAAACTGTGAGCATTGTCCAGTATATTCGAAATTAAAACAGCGTAAGACTCAAACTATTCAATTTAGGCTTGCATTACTCAAGAGCTTCCTTTTATCCCTCTTCCAAAGAATTCTAATTGTCCTAGTCTAGCTTCCTGAATAACTGGATCTCTGTCTGGCTACACTCTGCTGCACCTTCTCCTTTCTGTGAATGCAGAAATCGCAGGCACGTTCTGCCTTTCCTTGGCACAACTGTTCTCTGAAATGCTGGTGCTGTTTATTCATCATCACTGTCTTAAACCCCTACACTCTACAAATGTAAGCAAAACAGGTTTTCGTGAATGAAATATTAACAATAAAAATAAGAACTAAAATTCAAAAGATAATGCAGAAAGCACTGCTAAGCTTATGAGTGGTTGTTTCCCAATTCTGAAAAATAATTGAAGGTCTTTTTTTTTTAACTTGTAAAACTACAGCTATCATTTCATAGTTCTCTCCAAGTAAATAATATGATGTATTCAGATTTATTAAAATCAATTGCAAAAAATTTTCAGTATACAATATTCCTTTCACATTTATTCAGAGGTTAAATCACATCAAGTTAAAAGAAACTTATTCTCAGATGGGAACATTTAGCATTGTAGTGCTTTTGATATCAATTTGCTTATATCTCAAAGTTTACATATACAAATAAATATATTGTTTAATATTTAAGAACTCAAGAAATGTTCTCTATAGTTAAGTTTTTGTTTTTGCTTTGAAACTATGACCTCTTTTTCAAAGGCTCCTACTGAAACATGGTCTCTAGAGGGCAGTGGAAGAACACATTTTCTGGAATCATTTGTACATTTATTTAAAAATTTGAGAAAGAAACATATTGTGAGTGTAATAATTTACCATTTTAAATCTGTTCCGGTTTATCTCTTACTACAATAACTGGAGCTTGTCAGATATGTATGGTGACCCAGCAAGTGCTTATGATATCCTCAAAACACTCATATGCTTAAAAATCCGAAGTAGGTGGAAACATGAGACTCACAGAATTTGAATAGTATCTCTTTAGCATGGCTTGATAAGCTACAATCAGCTATGCATATCACAAACTATACTTATTTAAAAATAAGATATAAACAAATGCGATAAACCACAGGTATAAGAATTGTGTGTATACAGTATATGGCTAACTTCAGTTATGAATTCTGCTTTATGCTACACTATATTTCCTAGTAAATTAAAACTGTGTTTGCCCAAATATTATCCTTAAGGCTTTTCATTGTAAATAAACAACCATGAAATATCTTCAGCAGTATGTTTTGTCATCTAATGATCATTACTTTTAATATCATCATTAATAAGTACTCTTTTTAGCTGCTGCCATTTTATGTTGAAAATTAAGTGTCATAATTATAACACTTGATATAGTATATGAAGCTGCATGCATACAAGAAATCAACATCGTGTACATTTATGTACATTGTCCACAGAGTTTAGCTAAGCCAAACACAAATAACTATTTTATAGCCTTTTCTTTGAATCTTTTAATTTCTCAATATCTTATCCACAGGTTTTGATAAACGTATGGAAAAGATACTTAGAGGTTAAAAAATTCAAAGGAAAGGCTATAAAAATAATTATTTGTGTTTATTTAGCTACAGGTCTGTGGACAATGTGCAGAAATGCCACTAAACAGAGGTGCATCATTACATTATTCTTCCAAGATGAAGAATTTCAAATATACATTTTCAAAAGCCAGAAGCAACTCTGCCAGGCAAGGAAAGACAAAAACTAGGAAGGCCGAGCATATTTATGAAGCAGAAAAAAATATTATTTATAACCTGTTTGTTGTATATTAGTATCTTCTTCAAAATGAACCTCACTGGGGCTGCATGACATTAATGGAGAATCCTGCTCCCTTTTGCAGCTTTCTATGAGGAAAAAAAAGAATATTCTGAGAAGCCCCATTTTCTGTGATAATACAGTTAAACCCCTTTTCCTGTTTCACCACTGTTAAAGACTCCTAGTTTCTTACCAGATTAAATTAAATTTGGTCCAGCAGTTAAGGCTCCATGCTAGAAAGCAAAGTTCTCTGTGAGAGTTCAAATCCTACCTTAGCCATGAAAGCCAGTAGGGTGACTTTGGGCCAACCTACCTCACAAAGTGGTTGTTATTGTCGGGAAAAATAGGAGGAGGAAGATATGTTGGATATGTTTGCTGCCTTAGGTTATTTGTATCAATAATAAAGGTGGGATGTTAACAAATGAGTAAATATAAATAAATAAAAACTAGGTTAGCGTGGATGTGTGTAAGCAAACAGTTAAAACGCTAAACATAAAATAAAAATTGGCAACAGCAAAAACGCCACAATCTTCTATATTATCCGAAAGGAGGAAAACATGGCCAAGTCAAATGGGGAAAATCTAACTGATATCACATAGATGGGTGATTCTACAGAGGCCTGAATTGGAAAAGTTGAACCACAGATTTTAGGGGTCAAAATAGAGAGAAATAATGAGCACCATGGAAGTAAATCTCTAAGACTTAAATTCCTTCGTTCACTGTTATTTTTGTTTTGTTTTTTTGTATTTTAATTTTTTTTTAGTTCTACCATAAAACATAAATCATGGAAACAATATTATTTGAAGATTATTTTATCTGTTATTCATGAAAGAAAAATCCACAAGACTCTTTTATTCGTCCTTCGGAGTATGCTTTTTCATTCCCCAACTGAGTCTGAAAAGTGGATTGAGAGGACGAATTTAAGCCACTTTGATTTAACCTCTGGAGAACAGAAAATAAAATTCAAGAAATGTGAAGCAAAGATAATTTTAATTGCCTGTATTTGTGCCAATATCCATTGTTTGGAAAACTGAATCCTTTTCAACAGCATCACTGAAGTCATTATGGGACTGAGCGTGGTTTTCCTGTTTCAGGCCTCCTCTTCGGACCAAAGTCAGACAGACTATTTGGCCAGTATGTCGCAAAACTTCCACTGCTTGCTGGTTGGTAAAACCTTGAAGATTGGTTCCATCCACCTATGGATTAAACATATGTCCATTTCTGACTAGTCACCATAGATCTGTCGAGACTGGAAAAACTGTTTTATTCCAAATGAGGCAAATCACATTTGCAAAATGTCTTGCTGTAATTTGATTTGGGGTTTGTTGTTATCTTGAATATAAGAATCCTATCTAAAAGTAGACAGCACAGATTCTGAAGAGAATGTCTGAATACTGTATGAAGGAGCTTTATAAAATTCAGTTTCAGTAAACTTAAAATAATGCATTCAAAAATTAAAAAAAATCTGTTCTCTATACCGGTAGTCCCCAACTGACGACCACAACGGGGACCAGAATTTCCGTGTTAAGCAAGGCAGTTAAGTGAGTTGAACTTTAATCATGTAAATGTGGGAAAGATATGATGATTGTTAGGTTTAAGCACCACTTGTAACTGACTTATTACAAAAGTTAAACGTGTGATTCTAAATAGAGGAATACCTATGTAGGCTGATGGGAATTGGGCAGAAAAGTTTAACTAGTCTACTGTTATTTTTGCTGTTCATCCATAAAATGATTTAAGATTCAGTTTACAAGCCATGCTATCAACATAGAACCTTCAGGTAAATCATTATTTATGTTCCTCAACTGTGGAAAGCAGATCATTGATCCTATCTCTGCTTTCATCAGTAACCAAGTCAAAGAAGAACATCTCTCCTGATCTGTCAGGTCCCCAAAGAAATATATTATTTCCCTATGCTTATTCCCGAGTCTATAAACCTTCTTTGGGGTGTGCCATTCTGTTGGGAGGTGGGATACCTTGGGGATGCTTTGCACTGTCTTGCTACCATGCCCTTCCCCCAGGAAAAGGAATGCATCACCCTTACGTATGCGCTTGGAGCCAGAAGGAAACGAAAGCGGGAGAGACCTTGAAGGGCGGGCACCTAAGAAGCCAGTTCCCAAACATTATGCCATCTGTGGATTGGCTGGAATTCAAATGAACACTGGGACCCTGGAGGGAGGAGTATTGAATATTGCTTTTAATATACTGCTTACGCGGGGTTTTTCCTCAGACCTCGCCTGCTATTACTAGCCCCTAATAAAAGTTCCTTTTGAGACAATGCCTGCTTCAAAAGTTCTGCTTTCTTGGGTGGCTTACATGAGGTAGGTCCTTACATAACCCCATGACTATTACATTTTCTCAAAAACCTCTTTGAGAGAATCCTCCACATTTTTCTCTCATCCAGGATCTCATAAAAATTTTGTGGCCGAAACATAGAGTTAGAAATGGCCTTTTCTTTATGACAGTCTAATTACTACTAACCCTCAGAATCAAAATACATAACTATATAAAACAAAGTGCTTTGGTTGTAAAAAAAATGCCCACCTCTGTTTTATAACCTTAGTAATTTTATTTTAATATTTTCCATATTTTACCTATTATTAATATGGTACCTGTAACATTTTAAGCTAAGCAGTCTCTAATTTTCCTGAAATAATTTTTAAAGAGTTAGGCATTATGTTTCACAGTTTGTGATCTACCTGTATAGAATTCAGACTAAGTAATTTCACTTAGAGATTTCAGTTGTGGGATCTTTTAAGAACTCTGGGACAGTCCTCACCAGTTGTTTGCTTTCAATCCATCAAGAATAAAGTGTAAATAATAGAAGGAAAAAAGGGATAACAGAATTCCTCCAAAGTTACTTACAGCAATAATTTGATCTCCAATATGGATTCTACCATCATGCTCAACTGCACTGTCTTTTGTGATGCTTTTTACAAAAATACCAGAAGGTTCTGTGATTTAAAAGTAAAATTGAAGTAATTAAAGGTATGTCTGAGTCATGTATGTGTAAAATTGTTATGACTTGAATCCATAAACTTAAACACAGCATATCAAGATCTGACTACAATAGTCTTTATGACTTCTAAGTACTTAAGCAGAAATATTACAACATAGTATTATTGAAGTTATCTTGCTCTAACCCAGGGGTGTCAAACTGCCGGCCCACAGGCCGGATGTGTCACCAGCAAACCGTGCTCACCCCATTGCTGGCAATGAGAAAAAACCTCCGATACGTCACGCAACGTCACGTGACGTCACGAGTTTGACATGTCTGCTCTAACCCAAAGATGGGGAACTATGGTTCTTTTATGACTTGTGGACTTCAACTCCCAGAATTCCTGAGCCACATAGAATTGCTGAGGAATTCTTGAAGTTGAAGTCCACAAGTCATAAAGAGGCCATAGTTCCCCACCTCTGCTCTAACCCAATATATTTACTCTAAGAGATAAAATTATATTTTAGCATACAGGTTTATATATAAGTCAACTGCTGCTAGATTTTAAACTGATGCATGTATCTTTGTTTTAATTATAGCGCACATGACTATGCTGTAAATATAATAAGCCTAAGACTATTAATTAAAGTAGAAGTTTGACTTCCAAATGAAGCACATTTAAACAATTCTAACATCAAGTTCTGAATCCAATGAAAGAAAATATGTTGCATTCAATGAATGCCTTTAATTATTTCAAACTATTCCAGACTATAAATCTATTGTAAAATAAAATATATTTTGAAATGAAATCCATATATAACATTTTTCTTGCAAAGTGATTACTTTACATATTGTGTGTGGTACTTTTAAACATCTGGACTGACTCAACCAAAAGCAAATGGACTTTGGTGTTAGAAAAAAAATAGTTAATTTTTCAAGCAGAATTAATTCTAACCATACCTGATGTTTTATCCCCAATGTAACCAGCAATTGTTATTCCTAACCCTTGAGAATTTTTTGCAAGCTCCACATCAAATGTGTTCCCATCTTCAACATTTTCAATTGATGTATCTTCCAATTTCTTAAAGAAAAAGACATGTATTTATTCTCCATGGAAGAAGTTCTTACGGGGAACAAAAATAACTTATTCTATTTCTCATCCTAATATTTTAGCACTTAATTCTAAACATAACACACAGTACTTCTTGCCAGAATGTGACTCAGATGTTGGTTTCATACACTCCAATATAATTAGTGAACCTTTAATAGAGTTAACATTATTTGTTATGATAAGAGATCCTCAGGGGATTTTTCTTAAGGTGTTTTTCTGTGTGACTCTGTATCAAGTTTGGAAATCCAGGGTTTTGTGATTTTTGAGGTTTGGGGAGACGTTATGCTTGAGTTTCACAGAAATCATTTCTAGAAAATTGTAAAACAAAGTAAAGATCAAAATTTAAAGAAATGGAAAATTATCTTAAAATGGGTAATTGCCAAATGAATGCATCCCATGAAAAGACAGTAAAATATTACATTTCACTTTTATCTACTAATACAGCAATTCGGGAAAGAAACGCATATATTCAAACTAGTTTCCAGAAAGGACATAGTTAATTGGAAGGAATGATTCAATTATTCAAATCCATTCTTCCTGAACTCTGCAGTGAAAAGGTTGTAAAATAAAATAAAGGGGTATAAATTATGCTTCTGACAGAAAGACATGAACACATATTTCTGCAGAAGTATAATTTTTACCTTATCTCTTTTACTTCGCTGTCACTCTTTCAAGCACTTCATTCTGCTGAATATAATCCAGTTAGCTGAAGTTTCCTGCTGAACTGTGTTTACATTCTTAAGACACTAAAACTTGCTTCAGTTGATACAGAAATATGTTGGCACTTGCACCTCCTGATCTGTGTTTTCACACAGCAACTCCCTACTTTAGCTTTTATTTTGTACATCCGTTTAGCCAGTAAGGATCCAACTCTAGACCACTATTGAAATGGAAAAATAACATTGCCCTTGCTCGGGGAATCCAGAAAAACCACGTGTTTTCAGAATCTGCTCCTTGAGTGTGGAGTTAGTCCAAGGCATAGCTTGGACTTGAAAGCAGGCCCATTAAAATCAATGCCAAACTCCCTTCAGCCACACATTCATCCTTGGCATATTTTCAAAATGTTGGAAGGGAAGAGTCACTGGGTGAGATGGGGGGGGGCTATAAAAATGTGATCAAATAAATAATAAAGAGCACAGGAGGTTTTTGGTAAACAAGGTTACTTGCAACGAGATTCCTTTTCAGGCAGCAGCAGAACACAAGCAAAGAAAATAATACACCAGCCCAAACGAAGAACACTATGAAATAAAGAGGGCAGCTGTGTAGCTGCCACCTAACTAGCAAGTTGTGGCAACTGACTTAGGTGAAGAGCTACAGCCGGGCACCGGCTGGCACAGAGAGGTGCCCAGCGGTGGATGCTAGGGAGGAGGAAGAAAGTGGAAGAATAATAATCCAGATGAACCCAAAGGGCTGCGGCAGAGCAAAGGGAAAATGCTATGACACAGTTAAGCTGCTATTAGAGCGCTATTCAAGTGGCACATTGAAATTAGCAGGTCAGCAATGATGGGCAGGCAGGCAGGAAGACTATGAATAAATGTTATGAACCTCTGTCTACTGTCAGTCCTATTTCTTTAACATCAGTTACATGTTGTTATTACCTTGTTCTCCATCATACACGTTTGCACTGGTGTACAAGGGGCTGCTGTTGATGGAGTGGTCTCCTCAATTAGACCTCTGGCTATCACCAACTTGACTCGGTTTCCACACTGCCTCAGGACTTGTGCCACCTGCTCACCGCTGATTCCGGTCAAGTCTGTATCACCAATTTTCAAAATATGGTCTCCACTGCACAATCTACCATGCTAGACGAGCAAACATTCAATTGTTTAAAAAAACTACACACAGAGGTGTCTTAGAAAAATGCAAGAGTTTTACCTATAGCCTATTTTAGTTTTGGAGTTTTGTTTTTTGTTTTGCTTTTCCTACTGCTTTAATAGACAGCGTTACTTTAACCTTTTATCATATGCTGTTTATGTGACCCCTGATAAAAATGTATTTTACATCAATAAATGTGTCAAAATGTTTTATGGTTCTAACTAATATGTTTAGCATTGCTTATGTTCAAAAGTTATGCATCATACCTACTCAAAAGACACACCTAAATTTAGCATAGTTTCCCCCCCAAAATGAAGAATGGACAGAAAAATACTGAAAACATAAAAATACCCTGTACAAAATCCCTCATTCCCACCTTAACAGCCTAGGATTATCAAATTTACCTGAAACCAACCAAATCAATTCCATCCCTTGTCAATAAATCTGTTCACGCAACTCATGTGTATATGCATAAACACTCTGGCCAGAAACCATAGCCAAAAAAGGGAAGGGCAAGGGTAGGACACCCCCAGCATGGCAACCTAATTATTAAATCAAAAATTACTGTCTAAAATTGCTTGTAAACATCCCCATTTAGAAAATGGATTTATCTCCTATCTGCTTATCCACATCTATATTATTCTCATATATATATCTCCTTTAAACAGAATCACAGAGGAAGAAAAAAACAAGGTGGGGATGGCAAGGCTGGAAGAAAAGGGGACTGTTTTCCATGTGTGAAGGGCAAATGTGTGTAGTTTAAGCTCTGCTGTCACATCTGCCTCACCCAGAGTAAAGACTGTGTTCAAAAATATCTCAAATACAGGGATAAAAGAAGTTCTCCATAAAGGAACTCCACTACCTGCTTTTCTGTGGTTCTCATTCTCAGACAAAACCAGCTTCCTATTTCCATAGAAAAACTATACTCATTAGTGATAGCGGTTCAGAAGCAAAGCTTAGCATTATAAATTTGGCTGGGGTTTCAAGCCATGGCTATGGGGATCATTTGTTGGCAAAAGATAACATTCAAGATGTTTTCCCTCGCTGAATATTAGCATTCCATTCTTTCTATTTCAAGGAAATAAAGGTATTTATTAAATGGTAATGAGTACTTATCATGCAGTAACTCTATTAAAGAAGAATATATTGTGTACCCGATCAGCTACTCCGCCTGGAAGGATGGTTTTAACTATCACCCCAGTTGATTTTCCTCCTACTATTCCAAATCCCAGACCGGATCCATCGTTCACCAACTCAATGGTCTCCACATGCTGCCAATGTACCTTTAAGACAAATCTTACCATTAGTTTCAGTTTTTAAAGCAACCTCTAAAGCTATTCCATCAGGTTTATATTTTCCCCATATACAGTATTCTCTTTTATATAGCTATTCCAAACAATGTTCGTGAATCATCAAAAGGACCTTTTTGTGTTCTATATTTTGAGTGGTTTTACTGGCAAATTACAGTGTTTAACACCTTAGTGAATAAATTATTTTGGGCATGAAAGATAAAAACCTTATGCTTGCTTTCCCCAGGTATTCATTCATTCAGGTGCACTGACTGAGTGCAACCCATTTCTACTCAACTCATATAAAGTGTGGTGATTCCATACTACGCATAAAATGGTAAATCTGATACACAGGTAGGGTCTCAATGGGCATCAGACTGAGGCGCTCATCACTGTTTTTGTCTTCCCTCACCCCTCCTCAATCTGCATCATGAAGGCTCTTCCTTATTATCTGGCTTTCATCAAAGGACACTGCTTATCATTTAGGACGTAAGTATATTAAAAACAGCCATGCGGACTTAAGCCAAGGACTCTCTTAATCCAACATTTTGCTCACACAATGGCCAACCAGATGCCTCTCAGATGCTCACAGGTAGGAGATAAAAGCATATCATTTTCCCATCATTGTTCCCCTGAAAATGTGTTTCGGAGGTAAGCTCTGGTTTGACTAGAGCAGAGATGGTGAACCTTTTAGAGACCGAGTGCCCAAAAACTGGCCCCGCCCCACCCCCTGCCCCACCCCCTGCCCCGCCCCCACCTGCCCGCAGGGCCACTCACCGCCTCCAGGGCCCACCGCAGATTGCCCAGGCAGACCAGCAGCGCCATGGCGACCACGCCCTCTGCCCGCACCCCACAGCATCAACTGTGCGGGATGGGGCATGAAGGCAGCGTCTTGTCTACACTGCCTGGCTGCCATGTCCTTGACTGCCCTGCTCCGTGTGGGCCACGCTCGGGGGCGACTCTCCTCCAGGGGGGCTGCTGGTGAGGAGGGGGTCATGGAGGGAGGCGAGGCTGGAGCGACACCTCTCTGTGTGCCCACAGAGAGGGCTCCGAGTGCCGGCTCTGGCACGCGTGCCACAGGTTCGCCACCACTGGACTAGAGGAACCAATGAGTACGCGAGACTAATAGCCCTGTCACCCAATTTGCTTTTAAAGCCATTAGTACGTTTTGTGGCAATTAAGTCCACAGGTTTATAATGTGCTAAGAACTGATGGAGAGACATTTTATACAATACAGAACGCCTTATGTACATGATACAGTCTCGTGTGCATCACCACCAAATTGGATTTATTTTTGGTAGCTGAAGCATAAGTTATAGTGTACATTAAAACTGTTTGAACTATTTCCTGCACTCTTTTCTATACACTGAAAACAGAACTGTGAGTGTAAGAAGCTTTCTATGGAATTGCAACTTTACACAATGGCTAACATTCAGCAACATGTTGCAGAGACCTGCACCAACCTAAGCCACGAGAAAAAAAAAGACAAACTTGTTTTCAGTGTCTACTCACGGGATTTGAATTGGCTGAAATTGTACTAGCAGCTGACGGAGATCGAGAAATTACAGGGCTGATGAGCTGAGGCAAAGAACCCCTTGCCACAACTAGCTGGACACTATCTTTGGCTTTCTGTAGGATGCCGATAGCCTGTTGATGTGTTATGGTCTGATCAAGGGCTTGCCCATTAATAGCAAGAATTTGATCTGCTTCCTGCAATCTGCCATCCCTGTTGTGGTCAAATAAAAAGCAAAAATTGTAATAAGCATCGTCACTGGTATTGCTATCGTTATTTGACAGCTTCTCCAAAGTACTGTAGGTTTTTTTTTTAATCCAGTTTTTTTATTTCTCCCAATGCACATTTTTGTTTTTAGAAAAAAAATTTCTTTGCAGTTTTGCTACAGGCATCTTTTCTGGTCCCTTCTTGAAGAGCTTCCTTTGAAGCTGATCCACAGACCCTGTCTCCCAGCTTCACCCCAGAGCTACTTTCTCCCTTCTTGCACCACAATCCGAAACTAAGCATATTATTTGTCGGTTGTTTGTTATTGCCTGGGAACTTTATTCTTGACTGTGAACCTGCTGGGTAAAAACACCAAGGGTTTTGCTATATTCACCCTGAAAAGTGTTGAATATTCATCAACCCACAATTTACTTACCAAACGTATTCATAAATGGGGGAGGAGAAACTATTAAACAATAACAACCAGAAAAGGATCCTAATTACAAAGGCAATTTTACAAAATGGACTCACACTTTAACTAAGGAGAGTATTTTTTTTTCTCATATAATCACATGTAGTAACGCTTTCTCAAACTTCTATCAAAGTAGTCTGAGAAAAAGCAGCTATGGATCTCATCTGTACTAATATGTTACAATTAGTAAAAGAAGTCAATCTATATACTAGTGATATAGATTTTTTTAACATACCGACTTAATTTAGATTCAGACCAGAATATTATGGTATTCAGATAACATTTCTCAATATTTTTGTTAGTTCCTAGCCAAAAAAAAAAATTCTATGTACTGTATCAGAAAAATGAGTGTATAAAAATGTTGATATTACAGAAAGTTGTCAGTGAAAATAAACGCACTTTTGCATGATTTAAATGTTTAGCCCGATGTAGATTTTTTTAAACAGACTTCTAAGTAAAACTGAACTAGATCAGAGAAAGGCTGATTGGCAATACTTAAGTCAAATTTTATCTGTATAAAACATATTGAGCATAAACAAATTGAAATAAGCCTTCCTTTCAACCCAATTTTTTTATTTATGTTATCTGTTGTTTATAGAGTTTGTATACTGCAATGAAAGTCAAATGTTTGCAAGTCTGTGCTTTTTTTTTTCAGCAGAATATTACACAAAACAGGCATAGCATCCAGACTGGATTAACTTACATTTATCTCCCAAAAGAGAGTTGGCTACCATAGAGAATGTCAACAGCCAACTGCTTACCAACACAAGGAGGGAAGAGAAACAAACAAGCACATCACCTCCCTTAATCCCATGATGCATGTCCAAACTTAGCCTGCTGAGCAGGGGGAAGACAGAGGTTATGTGCCCTTTGTGCATGCTCCTGGGTCCTGCCGATTTTGAGATTTATGATATGTTTAAATGCAATGAGTATTCAAAAGCACTCTGAAAATTCTAAATTCACCAGGATGAAAGAGCACATAAAAAATGTAGAAAAGCTGTTATGAGTGTAGAAGAGCTGTGGTGATGCAGTGGTTAGAATGTAGTATTGCAGGCTAACTCACTGCTCACTGCCAGGAGTTTGATCCTGACCACTCAAGGTTGACTCAGCCTTCCCTCCTTCTGAGGTGGGTAAAATTAGGACTCAGATTGTTGGGGGCAATATGCTGACTCTGTAAATCACTTAGAGAGGGCTGTAGAGCACTGTGAAGCAGTATTTAAGTCTAAGTGCTATTGCTTTGTACATGCATACCTAACCTTTGCAAGCTTTTTCCCTGAAGATTTTCAATTGTGCTAAAGTGCTTTGGTTTGATTGGTTGGTTGCTTCAATGTTGGCTTTAATTGAATTTTTGATTATGAATGCATCCAAAAAACCAAAAAGAATACCTTAGTTAGTTGGCATGCTGAGTATTTGATGCTCAGCACTGCTTACTGTGCATTTAAAGAGAGAAAGAGAGAGACCATACCATACTAGTAACCTCTCATCAAATTTCTTTCAATAAAGATATACTTAAATTTAGGAAGACAATAAGGATAGGGATAAAACAAATGCTTCAAATAAATAAAGTAAATAAATAAAGTCTCTCCCCCCCCACCCCAAATTCTTCCCCAAAGTTGGCTCATTGCTGGCATTCAGCAGAGTCCTACCTATTCTTGTGAATCTTGGCTTAAAAAAAGAAAAGAATTATTTCCTATGGCTGAAACCCTCAAAAGTGTATTGAGGCTTTTTTTAAAAAAATGACAAACTGGTTCAAGATTTGTTTCGTTAAAATGTATGCAACTCAAAATGTTTTGTGGATCATTCTAGGGAGACGTTGTCCTTCGAGCTCAAACCAAACACATTTATCAATTCGTACATTTCATAAAAATAATTATTTAAAGCATACATTTCAAAATTTAAACACTGTTTATGTTTACAATCCAGCTGAAAGCTGCCATTTATACATCTCTTTCATTGTACAGCTTACAGGCAACTCTCACCTTTGTGCCACGCTTCCATCTTGAATCTCCTGCACAAATATACCAAGTTCACCTCTATATTCACTCTTCAGGCCAACTACGCTAAAACCAAGACCACCACTTGGAGATTTTACAAGTTCTATCGTCTCAACAGGTCGACCCTAGTAGCAAAAACAATGGGGGAAAGCCACTTTGAAACAAACTCAAAAACGCGCTGATTCCAAAAGGTTCACTTAATATTTGTATATTAATGAAGAAAGAAAACAATCAAGCAACATACATCCAGTATAGACATTAAAATGTGTCTTTGACAAAGCGCTATGGTTAAAAAAACCAGGATCATTAATTGTTTGGAAACCCTACATGGGTATAGGAAATTCTTGACTATAAATGGATATCTTCTATGAATGGAGGGTGACAGGAGAAGGTAATGTCAACTCACTCAACCCTGCTGCCTCTGCAAATTTTATTTAATTTTATTTATTTATTTATTAAATGTTATGCCGCCCACCTCCTCTATACGGTGACAGATGGAAACACTATCCCTGATTTTAATAAACATATGAAGAGAACTCAAGTTTCATATTTAATAATAGAGGAAATTGTTGTTAACCCAAGAGAGGAAATGAAAGTCTTTGAAAAAAATCAATTAGATGTTCCCAATCATTTAACCGAGATTTAATTTAAATAAAATTTACCTGTGCCATATTTCTGATCAGTAATTCAAATTCATCGCTTGCAAGCTTCCCATTAATCTGAGGCGTGATCGACTGGAGAACAATTCCTAGCCCACTAGAAGGGCTACTGTTCTCTTGAGCCATCAAGTAGGAGTCATTGTGTAGTGAGGAGCCCACAACACTACCATGAGGGGAAAGCTGTAGGTGCTCACCAGATGAGGAGATGGAAGGTGCAAGGTTTACCTGAAAGTTGTTTATAACATTTTTTAAAATTTAAGAGCACAAAAAATACAGTTACAGTACAAAAAGAACAAAACCAACAAAAACAATAGCCATAGGTAGCATTAGGTAGCATTAAGAGTAAACAATCCTTTAGATTTAATTATTTTATAGGAAGATCAATAAGGAATTACATATTTCCTTCAATGTCAGGGACAGTTCGGTTGCATACAGCTACAAGACCCAACTACATCCTCACAATAGCACAAAATAACAATAATGTATGCAAGTGGTCCTCAACTTAGGACCACAACCGAGCCCAAAATGTATGTTCTTAAGCAAGACAGTTAAGTGAGGTCTTCCCCATTTTAGGATTTATTTTTTTTTGCCACAGTTATTAAGTGAATCACGGCAGTTGTTAAATTAGTAACGTGGTGGTTAAATGAATCTGGCTTCCGCGTTGACTTTGCTTGTCAGAAAGTCGCAAAAGGTGGTCATGTGATCCTGGGACACTATAATACATGCCAGTTGCCAAGGGTCTGAATTTTGATCATGTGACCATGAAGTTGCTGCAACACTTGTGTGAAAACCAGTCACCTCACTTTTTTCACTTGCCAATGTAACTTCAAAGGATCACTAAACGAATGGCTGTAACTCGAGGACTACCCGTCATCTAACCCATTCTTTTTCCTTTCTAAAAACACACTTTTGGTAGCTTCATCTTTTGACTGCACTTGTCCCACTGCTTTCAGCAAGACAAATTATGTGCTGAAATGAATAAGATTTAGAATGTTTAACTGAGCGATACCAATGATATTGGAGACTATCGTATCAGAAAAAAGATCAAAACCAATAAAATATCTGTGTTGATAGATCACACAGTCTGGGGAGATCTTCTGGCTGCATTTCTCATCAGATAGACCAGTGGTTCTCAACCTGTGGGTCGGGACCCCATTTGGGGTCAATCGACCATTTCACGGGGGTCGCCAAGCAAGGCTGTCCGCCATTTTTTTTGTCCGCCATTTTTCCCCCTTTTCCGGCGGGTGCCTTACCTCCCTTGGGCTGGGCCAGCTGGTGGTCGGCCTGTTCCATCTCTGCCGCTTGCCAGCTACACCTCGGCCGGCGCAGGGGGCGGAACCATGCATGCGCGGCGCTCCCGGGCAGGGAAAGTCCTCGACTTACGACCGGTTGGGTAGTCCTCGACTTACGACCGGTTTAGTCCTCGACTTATGACCGGTTGGGGTCGCGGCATTAAAAAGGTTGAGAACCACTGAGATAGACTAATTTATTAAGAAGCAAGTCAGGCTTCACGCTTTTAGAATTTATTGTCCTTGAAGTTCGTCTAACAGATTATTCTCTCCTTTCTTGGAAGACACAATGTAAAGAAAGAAACTGATTTAGCAAGAAACACTGCTGTCTCTCAAAAATTGAAAAGGCAAAGGAAAGGCTTCCTGTTGTAACTTGATATTACTTACGAAAGAAAAGAACAGAATCTTAATTCATATTCACTCCATTCAAAATTGTTAAGATTTAATTAGGTTTTTAAAAGGCTTTAGTACACACTGTAGCAGACTTTTGATGTATTACTGACTACTAATTCATCTATACTAATTGATAGTGGCACTCCACTCTAATAATCATCGTTTTTAAACCTAATTAAAGAAAATGACTTGCATGTACAAAAAAGGATTGATTAGGCATGAAAGATAATATCAGACAAAGAGGCTTGATAGCTCCTACTCAATTTTGCAGCTAGGGAAGATGGCCTGCAATAATTGAAACAGAAAGTGGGTTTTATTGATTAATGGGTTATCTTAAAAAATCATCTACCTGTGAAAAGCCAAATCATCAGAAATCCCAAATAAAAAAAATGTTTCTTAGTTGTGATGGAGAAATACTTGAGATTTTACAAGGAGGATCTTCAGGATCACAAGAACAAATCATTTAAAACTAAACAAAGTAAAACCCCACCAATTCATTGCAAGCATTAAATGTAACTTCAGATATTTGGGCGCCCAACACAAGGAAGAATGTGATGCTTTGAAAAATCCAAGCAAGTAAAAAAAAAAAGGTCAACAGAAGTCAAGATAGCCATTATCAATGTTGGCAGAAGGTTGAACTTACAAAATCTCAAGTATGGAAGGTGTTTTGTTTTGTGACTTTAAGTCAATCTTGACTTCTGACAATTGCCTAGAAAAGTCCCTGCGCTTTTCTTGGCAATGTTTTTCTCTAGGGCTGAGAGAAAGTGATTGGCCCAAAGTCATACAGCTGACTTTGTGCCTATGGGACGACTAGAACTCAGTCTTCCAGCTCACAGCCTGGTGTCTTTAACTAAACTTAAATATATCATCAACAGAATCAGCATCACCTTTCATCAAATTGGATCTCATAGAAAATGTTACTGACAAATACTGTATTGGGGAAACGCTACCTGCTGGGCCAGGAAGAGCCAGAAGCAATGGAATGAATGAACAACAGCAAAAATCTACATCACAAATACAGTATAAATTTGCAATAATTTAATATAGGCTATAGTGTAACAGCTTAATATCACGGAGCAAAATATTCTTGTACAAAATATGCTTACTGATTTGCTACATTTTCTCTAACATATTCTGGGAGGATCCAGGTGCAGTAAAATCAATGACTATTACGTCCTACTGATTTCAGTGCGTCAACATAAACTATAACTAGATCCATTGCATTCTATGAACCTTACTTCCTCAATTGCCTTCCAAGGGCACCTAAGCTAAGAATTAGCCCTTCAAGGGTAGTTCACAGTTTCCAATCCTAAAGTAGTCACAAGCTTGGTTTTTGAGTGAATCTTAGTTAATGTTGTTTATATGTTATAATAGTTTACTTATTTTTATTTCTAATTATTAATATGATGTTATAATTATTGTGTTTAATACTAGTATATTTGCTTAAAAGAGAGTTAAAGGATGTTACAGATTTGTTATTTTAATAGCTGATTAATGTTAGATAAAGTATGATTATTGTATTGTTAACCCTGTGACAGGCTCTGGGAAGTGGGGGGGAAGGGTGGGTTTTGGGGAGGGGGGAATTATATTGTAAAACTTTTATAAAATTTTCAATTAAAAAAAACATAAACTATAACTAGATCCATTGCATTCTATGAACCTTATTTCCTCAATTGCCTTCCAAGGGCACCTAAGCTAAGAATTAGCCCTTCAAGGGTAAGTTACAGTTTCCAATCCTAAAGTAGTCACAAGCTTTTACAGCTGTATAAAGACAAAGAACCACAAGTAGTCCTTGGTTAACACTGGTAATAAGGACCAAAATTTCAGCCACTAAGCTGAAGGAAGATGTCACGTGACTACACTGCATAAAAACGGCAATCTTGACACTTCATATTGCTGTCATTAAGCAAAGATTGTGAATCATTGAGTCACTGAGAACCTCCTTGCATCTTCCAGCTGGCTTCAATAAACAAAGTCAGTGGGAAGCTGGCAGGAAGTTCCATGTTCCAAGGTGGCTTGCAAGATGGCCAGGGGACAGGTAAGATGTGAGAGGGTTACCTCCACTAACACTAGAACCAACTGCTTGGTGCTGTAGTGTTTGTGTTTTGTAGGTCTTTCACTACAATTATTTCTTAGAGAAGTACAATATCAATCGTGTGACTACAATATTTCTGCATATATAATACAGGCCAAGGAATTCACTGTTAAAAGTACACAAATAGGACCAAACATGGTTCATTGATGCAGTAATATTTCCACTTTTTTTTGCAAAACTGAATTCAAATGCACATTTCCAGAAATGTGGAAGTCACCGCCTTCAATTGGATGGAAATGTTTCTTGGTCTTGTGTATATATAATAGCCAATTGTGATGCTATTTAAAGATGCACTGGAGTATTTTCATCTTACTATTAGAACTGAGGGGTTCTTGGTGCTTTCTGAGTTTGGTTGTCTTCTTGCAGACGTTTCGTTACTCAAACTAGGTAACATCATCAGTGCTGTTGCTGCTGCTGAGCACTGATGATGTCACTTAGTTTGGGTAATGAAACTTCTGCAAGAAGACAACCAAGCTCAGAGACAATCAAGGAGCCCTTATTTCATCCCTGAGCTACAAATATTCTCCTTTATTGACACTATTAGAACATTTGTACGACAGTCCTTATCACTGGGCCTACTCTGCTTTTGGAATATGATTTTAATAGCACAATAATAATTTTAGGATCTTTGCAAAAAAAATGCTTTACACTTATAAGTCATTTTTTTCATTTCATATGAACTGTTTCTCTGCTCAGTAATTCAGCTACCATAATTCCATCAAGAGGTAGGTAGTAAAGTGATTATGTATGCTCCATATAAAAGAAGCGTTGCTTTGTTCTATAAATTGCCTTATGTTAATTTGCTACAATCACCTTTCCTTTTCCTGTATATTAACATCTGCAATATTGGCACTATTTGGCAGGGAACAAATAAAAGTAGTCTCTGATGCCACTACATATGATAAAAACATACATTTTGGCATTACATTTAAACTTTCATGGCAATCAGATGACACTTCAGTACTTAGTTTGCAATTTATCTATTTTTTAAAAAATCTACCTCAATTGCATTTACATTATGTAAGCAGTTTAGGCTAAAAAAAAATTCAAAGTTGGTGGCATTTGTTTTTTAAATTCTGAGCTTTAGTTGCACAAAGAGGGAAAGAGAAAACATAGGGCAGGAAGAAAGATCACATTTACACTTTCTTACCATATGTGACAGACATTGAAGGCTTTGTAAAGCATTCAATTATACAAAGACATGCAACAATTCAGATTTAATAACTGCATTCCGTTCACTTCAGCACATTCTAGGTGGGCGTTGCAGCCACACTATTATGTGAAGAACAGGAATTCAGATTAGCTTTCTTTTTCTCCTTCTCCCCAATGTGTTTTCTTTCACAATTTCAGTGCCAATTTTAACATCCTCATAGCTGATATAAGGTCAAAATTTAAACTGTTAGCTAAGCCATTATGTTTTAAAATGTTGGGAAGACTAAATCCAATGGCACTGACTCTTTCATACTTTATGACCTATTGTCCTCTAGGAATCAGTAGAGTATGAAGAGTTAATTATTTAATGTGTGCCCTTTTTGTCTATCATTCCTCCCCCCTCTGTTTTTTGAATTTGCTAATCCGAGCTCACACCTTTCTGCCTTTGCTTCCCTGGAGGACACACATAGACCAAAAGTTCCTTTGATTCCTCTTTGGAGGATTCAGTTAGTTAGGTGCTAGATTGTCTATCCATATATTGTGTTTCCTATAAATAAATCTCCTTTCTGTTATAAAACCTGCTTGGTAATCATTGCTCAGGTCAAATTCCTGTTCTCAAGAATGTTCATATGTCCACAAAGAATGCTTCAAGCTCCATTTAAAAAAAAAAAAAAAGTTCAGCACTTTTGCTCTTTTAATTTGTTGCCTAAAGTTTTTGGAATAATTCCATTGAAAGATATTAAATATATTTATAGATATTTATCAATCACTGTTTACTACAATACACACAATCTGCAACAACTTTTCCTTCTTAAGACTCTTTCCTGTCTTTGTGGTGTGTGGCCAAGAGAAGAAATTTGGAAGATTTTACTTCTCCTTTTAATTAAAGTTTGCCACATGACCTGGATTTGTGGCTGACAATAAGCACCATTAACTTCAACATGTCACCTTTGGTCCTAGTTTACACAAATCACTAAGGCGCAAGAGGTTTGGTTTTTGGCTTTGCATGAAGTGTTAACTCACTCAAAAACCACCATATAATTAACATGTGGAATTCATTACCACAAGTTGTCAGGGCCACAAACCTGAGCAGCATTAAAATGAGATTAGATGCATTTACAGAGAACATAATCTCTAGTCTTGAAGACTCAAGGGCAGCATGACTGCTAATGTCACCTGAAGGGAAACAATGGCAAGGGAGGATCCTATCTCAATCACCTGCTCTTGAGTTGGCCACTGTGAAAAACAAAATCCTGGATTAAAGAAAGGTCTTGGCCTGACTGAGCAAGACCATTTTTGAGTTTGATTAATATGCAAAGCACGTCCGTTTCTTCAGCAAACCTTGATTTTAAAAATTGGCTTATTGATATACAAATCAAACCCATAAAACATGGATTATATGAACTACATTAATGATAATTTGCACTGCACTCAAACATAGAAGGCAAAAGTTTCCAATTGTCATTCTAATAAAAGAAGGAAACTGAACAATTATATAAACAGAGAGCAAGCTCCACCCTCTTTTAGTACTGATGGTATTACCTAGTTAGATAATGAAACGTCTGCAAGAAAACAACCAAGCTCAGAGCGTACAATTAATGATACAAGCTCATAGCTCTGCAATTTGTTTCTATACATACTAGCCAACCACATTTTTTAGCTTGGTGTGTTATGTGAATCCAGCCCATCTGGTTACTTTACACTTCTGTATGTCATGCAATTCCAGAAAATTTGGGCAACTGAGAAAGCCATGTTTAAATTAACCATATGTATCATATCATGAAAGCATAGCCACTCTCTGCAATGATATGGTTACTTTTATCTCTTTATATGGCAAGGAGACAAACATTTGCCAGATCACTACAGAGGAAACTAAAGGCAGGAAAAACAAAGGCAGAACAAAGCAATCAAAGTTATTACTTGCCATCACCATTTTGGTCTAGCAAGACTATATTCTGCCTGATTCAGAGATATGTTATCCATGAGTGGAGTAATCATGGCTTAGAACATAATCCATGCATAGGTTCAGAAAACTATGATGTATGTACTTGGTTATTTAACGTATGCTCTACTCAGCAGTAGCAAACAGTAAAATCTACAGATACCCAACTTCAAATGGTTTTTTTCTGATTTCAGATTGTTAACCAATCATACGCTACGCTTTTGCTAATTCATACATTCTACCAAGCCAAATGCTGTCTGAATTAAGCTTACGAATACGATCCTATGCAAGTTTAATCAGCAGTGTTACTTCCAACAAGGCTAACTTCTTATGATGCGTTTTAAGAATATTATTTTTATCTTTTTAAAAACATGTTGCGTTTAGCAAAACAGCCTGATAATTAATAAGGTTATCCCCATTTTAGTAGAAGCACTATCTTTAATCATGGTACATTATGAATGCATATTAACATAAGCAACATTTATATTGTAAAATACCCATCTGTTTCCTTTTAAAAAATGCTAACCATGCTGAATTTACAGAAGCTCAATAGAGTTCACTACCAAATGCAACGTTTTGTTTAACCGTTCAACATACATGTGTTAATTATTCACAGAGTCATCATATGAAAAGATCTGGCAAAGATTTATCGGCATTTTCTTTTGTCCCTTCTGATGGTCCTGTCCTACCTGATCTCGTGACTGCGGAAGGGAAGCTTGTAGGTTTAGGATCTGATTGAATAAAGGACTCTGCAGTACTGACTTTAGTAAACTTAATTTCTCCTCATTTCCGGAATCACCCCGTTCTCGTAATTTTGCTTGCAGGCGTTCTACTGCCTGGAGGGCTCGGTGAATATCTGGAAAAAAAACCCACATTTAACTGTGACATGCTATCTTCACCACGTTTATACACTATATGGTAGAAATCATTACATATAAAAATCATAACCCAAACTCCCAAGGTGCTCAGACAAGTTGAAAAAAGTTTTGGAGATAAATTCCATAAATTGTGATCATTGCCCAAAGCCTAGACCAGTGATGGCGAACCTTTTGGAGACCGAGTGCCCAAACTGCAACCGAAAACCCACTTATGCATCGTCGGATGCCGGGTGGATATGGCCCATTGGCTGGGCGTGGCCCATTGGGTGGGTGTGGCTGTGGTGGGAACGGCAGACTGGGTGGGATTAAAAAGTTCAATCAATCAATGCCAATTTTGCAAGATTTTTTTTCCCGCGAGAAGTTGAAATTGACTGATTGAACCTTTTTTTTTTTGCCCACGGTGGCAGAGGCCTAAAGTGAAAAGGTTTTATAAAACCCAGCTGAAGGCCTAGGACTTGGGCGACGGCGCACATGCCCACAGAGAGGGCTCTGAGTGCTGCCTCTGGCACCCGTGCCATAGGTTCGCCATCACTGGCCTAGATGATTCATTAAATGACTGTTTACATGACTGCTTTAAATTATAGTGAAAACCAAACGAAATTTGAAAGGAAGACAGCCTTAAGCCTCAAACACAGGGTCTTAAGCTTGTTCTGTTTGTAACCTAACTCAATTTGATTCTTTTGCATTCCAACATCATCTAGGATGATTTTGGGTGATATTTTGCATCAGGAGAATATTAGAGCCAATACCGGGCAAGAGGGAGGAGATTTGCTGTAAATCAGAATATGCATACAGCAGCAACATCTGGAGAATGATGAAAGTAGCCCTGGAGAATCACAAAACAAGTCCTGGCTTTTTCTGTACACTCACAATAATTTTGTACTCCAACGCAAAAGGGATGTGGTTTATATTGCAATGCTGCTTTTATCCTTTTAATTTATGCAATTAATTACATTAATGCAAATGCAACCCACACCCAAGCTGCTGAGGTTGCCTATGCATGCATGGATCAATGCCCAATCCCATATAGAATTGTTCATGCGGTTAAATAAATAATCTCTGATATGTTATCATGACCCACAAGTGAGGACTTAAGAGGAAGACAAATGATGAGTCATTCATGACAATGGCATCACACTAATAGGGGACTGGAGGCTAAAACCTATAAGGAACAGTTGCTGGAATTGGGGATGTGTAGTTTAATGAAGAGAAGGACGAGGGGTGACATGATAGCAGTGTTCCAATATCTCAGGGGCTGCTACAAAGAAGAGGGAGTCAAGCTATTTTCCTAAGCACCTGAAGGCAAGACAAGAAGCAACGGATGGAAACTAACCAAAGAGAGAAGCAACCTTGAACTAAGGAAAACTTTTTTCTGACAGTTAGAACAATTAATCAGTGGAACAACCTGCCTCCAGAAGCTGTGAATGCTGGAAGTTTTTAAGAAGAGACTGGACAGCCATTTGTCTGAAATGATATAGGGTTGCCTGAGCAGGGGATTGGACTAGATGACCTCCAAGGTCCCTCCCAACTTTTTTTTTATTATTATTATTATTATTATTATTATTATTATTATTATTATTATTATTATTATTATTATTATTATTATTATTATTATTATTATTATTATTATTATATTACTACTACTACCACCACTATGATTTACATTCAGGACCCAAATACATCATTTTGTGTCACAGTGATTTGCTGTGAACCCTGTGCATACTCTCTGCTTTTCCTCCTTTGGACTCCCACCCCTGCCCACCACACACACACACCAATGATTTATTTATTGAGGAATACTCCCATTTATCTTCTGTTAGAAAGATCAGTAGTTAAATTAACATGATTCTTCAACATGAGACTGTAACTGCTGGAATTAAGTATATACTAATTAATAAACTATATTAAATATATTTAGTATTTCTAAATGAACTTTATTACTATATCTTACCAATTGTTTCCAACATGACTTTTACTTAATTTCCACTTCACCAGATGTTAATTAATATAAGGTCTTCCTAAAAAAGAATTGGGAGAAAGGAGATCAGCAATTTTAAATAAATATTATAGAAACAAACACAATTCTATTGATCACACTAAAAAAATATCCAAGACTGAAAGGAATCCATTGCAATTACAAGTCAATTTTAATTCTGGTAGAAATACATTATAAGTAAAAACTTCATCACAATACAGTAAACTACAGAAAACTTTATTCCCAAAGTATGCACTTTTTTGGTGTCAGCAATGTCACTGCTATTTTAAACACATTGTTAAAGCTTTAACAATGGCTCCTGTTTAATCATATTATATGAAACAGTATCTGGTATTAATGTAAATGCAGTTTCTGGATTCCTCTATGAGGAAAACAGATATAGAGAAAGAAAGATGTTAAGAAAACAGGAGTGGAAAGCTATGTAGTTACTTTTCCTGAATCTCAGTCTCTGTGCAAGATTTTTTAAAATATTAATTGTTGCTATTTTTCAGAAAATATTAGTGACCCAAAGAAAACATAAATTCCATTAATGTCTGAAACTATGATACACCTATGAGAAACAAACTAAACATTAAAATGTTATCATCAAGATAAAGCATGTTTTCGTACCAAGAGGCTCTTAGCCAAGAACAGCTGTCAGCCTTCAGCTGACTAATCCCCTGGATTTTAAAGGCCTGTTATCTACCACATACTATTTTAACTATTTTACTACACACTCATCATTTCATCAAAAAGGTAACATGTACCACTAATCTCTTCTACCAGCTATAAGACTTCTCTGCAGATATAATCTCCAATGAAAAGTTTCATGCATTCATCAACAGTCCCATTTCATAAATCCTTTTTAGATAAATACCTCAGAAACTATAAGCTCATAGCATCAGATTAACCAACATGCAATGCCAAAGATAGCCAGTTCCATAATAAGCTTTACCTCAGAGCTGTTAGTGACTTTCAAGGCTTGCTAAAGCTAACACTGATATCCAGGCCAAGATGTTCACTGGATGTCACAAAAGAGCAGCTTCTCCTGTGAGTTAAGTAGGGAAGCTTCTTGTACGTGCTAATTTTACAATAGCTAGGAAATGCTGGGAAAACAAATTTCTAATTTGTTCCTACTAAAAAGGTCCTGGCAATCACTGAGATGTATGTATGTATGTATGTATGTATGTATGTATGTATGTATGTATGTATGTATGTATGTATTTTATATCACTGCCCGTCTCACATATGTGACTCTAGGCGACTAGCAATAAAATGCAAAACATGAAAACCCATAACAGCCAAGCATCATTCAACCAATTAACTACACAGGTAGGAGTCAGGCACAAAACCCAAGGCCTGATGGAAGGTCAGCAGGGATGGGACCAATCTCATCTCAAGATGGATGATGTTTCAAAGGGCAGGTGTCAAGGCAGAAAAGGTTTTGCTTCTTAGCCCCCTGGCGTTTCTTAGCCAATGGTACACAAAGGATGGTACTCCTGCCAAGTTGGGTAAGATGGGGTGACACAATTGGGGAGAGACAATCAAGGAGTCCCAAGCCATTAAGAGTTTTTAAAGTAACAACTAGTGCCTTGAATTATACCAGAAACACAATGGAAGCTCCCAGAGTAATGGTGTCACGTGTATCTAACCAAACTACAAATCCTTAGGTGAGATCTTACTATGACCTCAGCCATGACTATCATGGGAAACTATCACATTAAAACAGGTGTTTGTCTACTTGTACCGCTTAGCAACTGAGGCCATCATCCATAATTTACACAGCCAACATGTCTAAGGCCACACAGATCTTAATTATTTGTGCTTTTTTATCCAACTTGCTGTCTCAGGAAATAAATAGGGCTCCCTCAATATATTTCTTTCACCGTCAGAAAATTACATTTGCACTGTATTGTTTTCATAAAAAGTTCTGAAACTTTAGCTTCTGGATGATTCAGTTCTGGGCCTGTTAAATTTGAATTTTTATGGCTTATATGAACATAAGTAGGGATGAGGCAACACATGAAACCACGCCTCCAATCCGTGGAAAAACCTCTCTCTATGGAGCCGGTCCCTGGTGCCCAAATGGTTGGGGACTATTGTCCTAGACTCAAGGCTACACTGCTTTAAAAATAGACTTTGAGCATGTCCACAACCATGAGTTGTGACCTGGATCTAGCAAAAGGACCACATCCCTATCCTTGAATAGGGCTTTCAAGAGGCACCATCTGATGGAGCTCTTCAATGAATTTCCAAGCTTCTCCAGGATCTTTGAATCTTTGTCCTGGAAAGGAAACAGCATCAGATAGAGGGGAGGGGAATTTCATCCATGTCATTGAGTCTATACCATCATCAGCTACTGGAGACTGATAAGAGTCGTAAGATAGAGTATCTGATTTGAGAAGCAAAAACAAACAGCTGGATAGCCTCCTTTCAGTGCATCTAATAACATTTATATGCTTTAAGTTAAGCACTGGTTGAATGATGCTCTTATTTCTACAGATTAAGTGTCTGTATCCTTGGGAAGCCCAGATGATTTCAGATGTCTCTCCCCATTTAATCAACAGAATAGAATGAGGTGGTCACCTAGTTATGTATATTTCTCTGGATCTAAGTGGGCTATTGCAATCACTATCATCTTTGTGAATTCACTGGGAATTGAACACAAGTCAAATGGAAGAACCATGGTGAACAGCGAGTATTCCAGTGTGCTCCTAGTGTTTGAATAAGTGACTTGAAATCAGTAGTCAGAATTCTTCTGTAACCTGTGAGGCTGGATCATTTTGGGGGGAGGAGCATTTTATCCCTTTATGATGGATTTCAGAGTTTCCATCCAAACTTGTTCTATTTGATGTCACTCACTTCAGATCCAGAACGTTATACCATTCCTTGCTCTTTTTAGGAACAATGAAGAATATGGGATATCAGCCCAAGAATGTCTCATCTTTGGGGATTTATCCAATCACTTGTACACTCAAAAGATGATTTAAGCCTTCGGGATATTTTGTTGCCTTGTGAGTGAATGGAGAGTGCAACAGAGCAATATTGATATAGGCTTGTGGATTTTATGATATGGCATTATGAGTCTGTGTTTAGGAAACATGCATCATGACAGTTCATAGCTGGATGAATTCCATTAGCCTCTTGCATACACGGAGACTGTAATGATTACTGTTGTCTGTATATTTGCTCTACTTTTAGTGGAAGGCATTCTTCCACAAATCAAAGCTGAGGTTGATGTGATATGTTTTGGAAACTTTGCCTCCTCCAGAGTGAGATGAGTGTTTTGAGTCAGGGTTTAGCTACAACTGAGGAAATGAAAGAGGTAGCTTGATAATCTACTGACCTTGCTGTAATGTTTTAGATTAGGGGTAGGTCTTCCTTTTTCTCCTATCCTCAATTAAATCTTACAGACTTTCTTACAAAATTGTGAGAAGTGGGGTTTTTTTTAAAGTCTAATAAGTTAGAGGATTACCTATTAGTCTTTCTTCTTGTCTAGGGACCTTTCACCTTCCCCCTTATCTCTCTTGTCCTGAAGGAAGGTGTCTGAGTTAGGTGTGATAAGGGGTGGCAACTGGGTTCATCTCTATTTGATTGCTTGCCTCTTCCCTCTCTGATGTCAGCCTGAACCTCAATCTCCAAGATGAGAGTCTGGAGGAAAAAGGGGGAAGGTGTGGGACAGTTTCCTTCTTCCTACACTTTGATCAAGTTGTAGAGTTCCCGAATGCTGTTTACCAGGCGTTGTTCTCATTTTGTCCTCTTCACTTCTGAGGAGTGGGAGGCTAGGGGGCTTTTGAGGAAGAATAACTTGGTGGAGCCAACTGAAGAGACAGAAGAGTGCTTATCCTTCAGCCAAGTATAGTGGATTGGATCAGGCGCAACTTCATCTTCTCTGTTGCCTGGACTATATCTAGCCATGGAAGAATGGCAATGGTCCCTAGCACTTCTAAACATCATGCCACTTGTGGCTGGCAACTTAACAACCCCTGACATCAAGGGTGTCCTTGATGGAGCTATAGGCATGTAAACACTCCAGTGAAAACCAGATCAGAACTGGGAAAAGAAACAATGTCAATAACTTTTCTAGCCCTGGTTTTGGTGTGAGTCTGCACACTGTTGAATGTCCTGGGTCTGATTTGGGATTAAACTCAACATTAAACTCAGTGCCATTTTAGGATAATAAATGCATGTACTGATTTAGCTGCGTTAAAAATAGCAACAAAAGGAATTTAGCAAAATGCAATATATCGTACTAATGAGAAAATGTAGTGATGAGCATTAATGTCATTTCAAAATTGGATTAATTTTAAGACAATCTTTACGTTATAAAAAGGTACCATCATTGTAAATTTATTTTGGCGCTCTTAATGTCATTCTATTCGCTTTCCAAATACAACCATTCTCCATCTGAAAACACAGTTACGATACATGTTCACTAGCCTTTTGTAGCAAGCCATTTTAAGCGGTCTTTGTAAAGGTCCATATTTTTGTCACCATGTTCGTATCACTCACATTTTTAATTTTTATACTACTAACATGCTAAAAACCACCAAGGCAATATACAAATCTCTCCTACCTATCCTTCTTTAAAAAGGGTGCAACTAGTCTGCAAAATACAAGAATTACTATTTACATACAATGGATAAAGAACAACATCTGAATAGAAAACCACCATGTAATCAAAGTGTCCCTATTTATATCAATATTGACAAAATTGTCTGCCTGAAAATACCTGCTTATAATTTAATTTACTTCCGAGTTAAACTTCTTTTTGTTTTTTGCCTGGACCTTTTATAACCCAATCTGTGAACTCACTGGAAGTGTAAACAAGATGGCGAAAAAGCCTATGCAGTAACACAAAATATGCCACTACAGCGAACCACAATAAACAGCAAGATCCCAATGAGCTAAATTCTGTAGTTTAATTTATTAGGTTACCCATCATCATGCTTGTGATTTCACTGCATAGTTTGGCATTTGCAAAAAAGAACAGATATATACTAAAGTCCATTAATATGCTGACATTTATTTTAGTGAGTGCATTGAATTTGATTACTAAGTAATTCTTTAAATTGGGCTCTACCTTATATAAAAAATGCAAGAGGGCTTTAAAGCCAAGTCATACTGAAAGTCTATTTGTTATATGTAAATGTTAACAAAGTATGTCTCTTAACAGACATGATGCTTTAATACAGTATGTTTAATGTTAGTTATTTCTATTATGTCAATATAAAATGCATTTATACATGAGAAAATGGTCATATACTTAATTTGAAGCTTAAATCTATTTTATGAAAATATTTAAAGGCTCTATATTATTTATTTAAAAAATTCCCAAATTATTTGATATGCTCTATTTTTTCTAAATCCATGTCTTAAAAACAAACAAGTGGCACCCTGTTTCTAAGAAATGCTTTTAATGTTCTAGTGATTTGCAGCATACCATTAAAATATGCTTATTCCATAGTTTCACTGATAATTATACATTGCATATCATCAAAATTCAACTACTGCATACAAACAAGTTTAACCTCTTCTTTCTATTCTTACTATATACACTGACATTGAAATATAGCTTTGCCTAGACTACTTCTGTTTCTCTGTTGAGTTTAACAAATGTTTCTAAATCAATGCATCCAAGTCAATGGATTGTGAAACTATCCAAGAAATAGTTAAATGGTGGAGATTATTTTTAGCCCAGAGTTTGAAATTAAAAGGTTAAGGGCTTGCCTAGAAAATAACGAAGGCATGATCAAGATTATTTAACAATTCATTATGTCTTAATTCAGTGTAGTCTTACTACCTGTATGAAGACCTCAATTTCCCCACCCTTTCAAACAATATAAATATTTTCGAGTAATGAGATCCCAGAATGTTTGCTATTTTGGATTAATATGGAGTGCAGATGCAGCAGATCTGCCTAATGTTCGTCACTCTACAATTGTATATCTAAATTCCCACTCTTCTATTCCAGTCTAATTACATCAGGAGTAATTATCAGTTTCTTGATTACCTACTCTCAGTTATTGCAGCAAAACCCAACTCTACCTATAGCTAATCGCTGGAAAGAAAGACTGAGAAATGCATCTTATCTATTTCTAGTGATGCTAAACATAGGAGGGGGATAAACAGACTCAAGTTTCTTTATTTTAAAAAAAGCCTTTACTGTACTGCTTTTCCTCCCTTTTAATGCACTAAAGTTCAAAGATGCCGTTCTCGATTTATTCCATTTTTCCCCAGTTATTTTACAGAAAAGAAGCCACGAAAAGCTCCCCGCCCTAAGGGAGGATGCTGTTTTTAATCTGCATAATTGACTCCAATTCATTGAAGTGCGCATGCAACCCAGAACAGATCTCCCCTCCTCCCTTTCTCAGCCATACAACTTCTTTTTCACTTTGGGCTGTGTTAAAACAAAAGGCCGGCTGATTTACCCATATACACACATATACATACACATACACACACCCAAACTAAAACACTACGAAGATTCTATGCCACACCAGGATTTCAGAAGGATAAAGTTGCAGGGTACTTTGTGGTTTGGGAGGGGGGGGAAGGGTCCTATATAAACAGCCAAGCTAGAGGGAAGAATTGGGGGGGGAGTCCTATAACATTAATAAATTCCTTACGCCTTCGCCCACCCAGCCCCTAATAAAATGAATCCAACTCAACCAGAGGAAGTAGTAGCGCTTTTGTTGACATCCACTTGCTTCCCGAGACAGGCACCGATGCAAAACCAAGGAGCATCCCTTCTGATCCTCCCGCAGTTTAATGAGGACCCGGTTTACCCCTCCCCTTGCAAACACACACACAACAAACACACACCCCTAGACCCAGTTGCTGGAACTTGGCCAGCCCAGCCCAGCTTCCCCTGAAGAAGCAACAGGCGGCCTAACCTTCCCTTGGCCGCGCCAGCTAAAGCTACGCCGGCCTCCTTCAGACCCGCCTCCAGCGAGGCACGGTGAGGGGCTTCCCTCCCCAACGCTATGACGCCCCCTCCCCAGAGAAAAGCCAGCCTGGCCGGCCGGCCCTCTCTTCCGCTGCTCCCCCCCCCCGCCACTACCTTAAACCCAAGCGGAGCGGTCTATCTGCTCATATGCTGGAAGGGCTGGGAGGTTCCCCCTCCCTCCCTCCCTCCCTCCCCAGCCTTTCAGAGGGAAGGGGGAGTGGGCAAGGAGCCCGCGCGCCGCCTCGCTCCCCCTCCCTTGGAAATAAGAACCCCCCACAAGAGTAACAATAACATTCAGGGCTGGCAAAGCGCCTCACGAGCAGCAGCAGCAGCGGCCGGCGGGAACAAAAGCTAGCGCGCGGCGATGAGAAGGCTCGCCCCGGGCGGAGCTTCTACGCCGCGTCTGCATTCCGAGAAGCGGCGGCGGCGGCCCTCTCCCAGCCAGGCTGGCCCTCAATGGAGCTGGGGAGTCCCGCACCTCAGGGCGTGTGGACGGAGGCAGCGGGCATTGCTTCGCTTTGGGACGAAGGCTCGTATTGCTGCCGCCGCCGCCGCCGCCGCCTCCTCCTCCTCCTCCTCTTTCCTCCCCCCCCCCCGCCTCCTTTTCTCTGAAGTAACGGCCCGGAGAGAAAAGCTGCAGGATATACACACGCGCAGGCGACCATGAAACTTAATCCTGCCCAGGCATCAGGAGGCTCGACGCCAAGGCCCCCTCCTCTTCCTCTCCTCCTCCGGCGACTAGACGCTCGACGTCCGCCAGCCTAGCCGAGCTCTGGCGCGGCGATTGCAAAGGAAGCACCATGACAACCGCAGCAGCAGCAGCAGCAGCAACAGGCGGGGGCCGTGAGGGGCCGTGCAAACTCCTCTATGCAAGGCGGCCCCGCTAAGCTGCCCTAGTTTCTATTTTTTTTTTTATTATTATTATTATTATTATTATTATTATTATTATTATTATTATTATTATTATTATTTCATGGAAGAGAAAGGAGAGGAGAGGGCGGGACAAGGAGAGAGGAAGAAAAGACCGAAGGTTGGAGATCCTGCTCTCCGAGGAATAGCTAAAGTTTGGCATTGCTGCTTGCTTGGGCAGAGTACCTTTTAATCCTGTCTCATAAAACCTGTGGTTTTGCACCTTCTCTTTAGTGGCTGCGAAGACAGAGCTCTTTTGATCAGGAAACTAATCAATGTGCAGCATGGTCTCCAAACCGCTGGCCACTTGGGATGTGTGTGTGTGTGTGTGTGTGTTGCCAGGTGTAACCGATCTGTAGCGCCAGTTTTATAATAGAATAAAATTAGGCTGCGTTGTGCCGCCGCTTGCATCTATTTAAAGGGTTTCTTTTTTTTTTCCTAGCTCAACGCGTTGCATCATTTTAATCTGGTAGAAAATCAGATTTAATTTGATTAAAAGGTGAGGAATAAATCATTGGCTGCTGGGTATGTTGCTAACCGTGTACTGCTAGAAAAAGGAAACCGATTAATAAGCTGATTTCAATCACAAAAAGGTTGCTCCCCTTTCAAGATTTTGTAGCTCCATCTCTAAAGCATCCAATACAGTAATGGCTTTTCCAGAGCTGCAAATGGGAATGCAGAGAGACAAAAATTACTTGGCATTACGTATTTCCATGGTTTTCACCAAAAGGGCTGTCCAGTCATAAATATAAAAAATAATTTGCATTACAATGCATTTTTCTTGAATAGAGTATTAATAAAATTCCCTACCAAACAGTCATTTAAAATGCACGCAGTTGTAGCAACATTTCTGGGGATATAATCACCTTGAGTATAAGTAGATACGAGCTATAACAGAGCCTTACACAACCTGTTTAAATCTACAGACTGAACCCAATACTTCATCATTCTTTTGCATCTCCAGTATGGTGGTCAGTTGATCTTGCCTCTTGTCTAAATTCTGAGACACACCATCTTTTTTTTTTTCTCATTCATCCACTTCATTATGATGTAGATTCTGAGAAATAAATTGAATTCCATCTCTGGATTAGTGAAATGGCAAAGAACCCCCTCAGCCTGTAATACAAAAGCAAGAAGCAGCCTTACCATGCATCATTTATTCCAAACTGTAGTTCAGGTGAACCAATATGCCATTGCCTTTTGTAGCTAGAGCAGGGCTTTTCAACCAGTGATACGGGTACCACCTATGGTACATTGGCACCTGGCAGGTGGTACACGACCATCCTAGAAAAGTAGCGGGGGAGGGGAATGAGCTGAACTGGTGGCAGCACCGCACAAGCCTGAGCGAGAGATGGCTGGAGCTGCAGGCCTGTCAGGGCTCAGTGGAAGCGCCAGGATCAGCGCCAGGCTCCAGTTGGAGCTCGGCGCTGATCCTGGTGCTTCTGCTGAGCCCTGAAGAAGCACCAATCAGCTGGAAAGCAGCACTGATCCTGACACTTCTGCTGAGGCCAGAAGAAGCGCCGATCAGAGGAATGTTGCAACATATCCAGGGTCTTGTGATTTACATTCAGATGCTTGGCAACTGATTCATATTTATGACGGTCACAGTGTCCCAGGGTGATGTCAAGTGACCAAAACCTGCTGCAACCACTCAGCAGACGGGGGGAATAAAAACCAAACACCCCCACCCCACCCCCGCTGCCAATGCTCAACAGAAATGCTCACAACAATGAAAACCTCGGACAGGAGGAACAGCACCGCCGGATGGGCAGGCAGGTGTCTTGCTCGGCTGTGGCTCGGGGGCACTTTTTTCAGTGCCGTTGTAACTTCGAACAGTCACTAAGCAAACTGTTGTAAGTCGAGGACTACCTGTACTTTATCAAGTTTTTGGCACCTTGCTAGGTGACTGGTGGTACTCGGATGTTGCCATATCCTAAAAGTGGTACAATGGATGAAAAGGTTGAAAAGCCCTGAGCTAGAGAATATGGAACCTTCTCCAAAGGCATCCCACTGAGTGGTATGCAATGTAACTATGTTATATTGCAATCTAAATCTTCCAAAATATGCTGATTTTTTTAAAAAAATATTTGATATTGCAAGGTTTTCAGGTGTTGTTTCTTTAAAAATGCTATCAGGTCAACACCAAACAACTGGTCCAAATCATAGGCCTAGGCCCTAGGACCTATCAATGCGGCAGCCAGATCTTACATTGGAAGCTAGTTTATGTATATTGTGTGGTTTCATTTATACTCCAGATGCCCTTGAAGGGATTGTGCATTACCAATGTATTCTCAGTAAAACGGAGACATTGCCAGTTTAGCAGACTTTATCCTCAATATTTATGTATTGTCAGAGAGAGTTTTGACATGTTATTTGTAAATTTTAAAAGGCTGTTGCTATCACTGTATTAACTTCAGCCCAAACTTCATGCATTTAATCTATACTGGTGGTCATGATACATTTTGATTGACTATAACACACTGGAAACATTACTCCATATATGTTTCCTCAACTTATTCCCACATTGAGTTCTTAAAGACAATTTTATCACAGAGACCTGCTCATTCATATACCTGGGTATATGTGTGCAGATTAACATATGTAAATATGTTAATATCTCTTTGCTTTTTAATTCACAGAAAAAAATGCAGAGCAAGATCCAAATTCCTAGATTCTCAATGGCCCCTAATGACTGAATCACAAATATTAATGGTTTGTGTGCACAGATAGCATTAAGCTTGGTTAGAATGTAATCCCATTATTTTTTCAGTGAACTCCTTCATAAAAAAGATGAGAAAGTCTGAAACAGGGGTCTTCAAACTTGGCCCTTTTATGACTTGTGGACTTTAAGTTCCAGAATTGCCTGGCTGAGGAATTCTGGGAGTTGAAGTCCACAAGTCATAAAAGGGCCAAGTTTGAAGACCCCTGGTATATACTGAGCATTCTATTAATTGAGTGAAACAGGTTTTCACCTTTGTCTTGTTTAAAAGTACTTGGATAAATATACTCTCTCCAATCTTTTGATCATCTTGATTACTATTGACAATTGATCATCTTGTTCAGTTGTTCATCTTGATAATTGATCATCTTGATTACTATTTTAAATAAAACCTGTACAATAGCCCCTAATTTATACCAGACCATTTAGCTTGACCTGTTATATCTCTGAGGTTAGAACAGCTCTCCTTTTTTTGGCATGGATTTTTGGAGAATAAGATTAAGCAAAGTATCTACTGCACCCTTTGTTCAATGTAAAGGATATGATATGATAAAACAAACAAAACTTGGGGATTGTAAATCCATGAATGGTAGTTATTTACAACAGCATTATAATTGCCCACCACAGCAATTTGAGATAAAAATAAGTGGCTGGACAAAAATGGCATTGCTTGATAAAAAGAGGTGAAAGGAAATTCTTGCGCATGTAAAAAAAATAATAACAAAATTAATATAATATGAACCACTGTGCTTTATTGGTGTGCTTTATTTGTGGGTAAATAAAACAATAACAAACACAAGATATATAAAAACATCCTGAAGTTTTAAGCGTAAGCAAGTTTTATTGCTGATAGTTTTTCTTATCAGCTCTCCATATCAGAAAAGAGCTCTCTACTACATGCAACTAATCTGTCAATATTAGTATCATTATCACCATCATTTATATTTTGTTTTCTTTCCCGAACTACTAACTACTATTAAAGAATAAGAAGAGTCTACAGATGTTTAGGGTGAAAGCAAGATAAAACAGTGGCTGGAGTGTCTGTGGAGATTCTTAGTCTTCCAGGTCATAGTTGTCTCAAAGGTGTTTTTTTTTTTCTTCAAAAGGCAACTGGACCATTTTTTTTTTCCTTGAGGAAGAAGAAGAAAACATTTTGCGTCTTATCCAAGAAGTTTCAGCATGAAATGACCTCATTCATGAAGCTTTTCAAGGAAAAAAAAAGTCCAATTGCCTTTTGAAGAAAAAAAGCATCTTTGAGACAATTATTGTTGAAGGTTTTTTTCCCCTGAAACATTTTGCTTGCATGGTAAATGTAAGGACACACTTGGAACTGTTTTAGTGATCCTTCTATAAACATCCCAATCCTGTTAAAAGCGAAACCATGTCTGTCACATCCAGGGCAGTCAAAGCTAGTATACACAATATCCTGGCATCCATACCACATTTACTGCTTAAGAAATTGATATACTTCTTTTATAAACAGTTGTACTTTTGAAACCATTGAAATGTCCATTTAACAGTAGCAATTACTTTAAATCCAAACCTTGGACCATTAATATAGGTTTCGTATTTTAGACTTAAAATAATATGCATCCTCTTTTGGGGGCTGTTCTTCCTTTTGCATTCTTCCTTATGGTCACCCTCCTTCACTCCATTCAATGACACTTCATTTGAGCTTCAGGAAGTTGATTCTTCTCATACAGTAAATATATCTTGTCCTCTGTTTTTAGAAGTCGTAAGAGCTTCATTCCTTCAAACATTTTCACTGTTTCCTATGTTCCTTTTTATCTCAATACTCAAAACAGAGCAAAAAGAAAAGCAGGGAAGGATGAAAAGAATTTAAAAAATGTACATGTTGCATTTACTCGTACAGTAGAACAAAATCACACTTACTAGCATTCCTCATAAAGCCAGGGATTTTAAAAAGAATCCCTTTTTGAAGTTAAGTCCTTAGGCTGGCTAAGATTCATTCTCAATGACCTAATTTATACTTAAAACAAATACAATAATTTCCCATACCATTTTTTTTAGATGCTCCATATGTACTTTTGAAGGCTCTATTTTTAAAGTTTTTTTTCAGGATAACATAAAAATATGGCTTATTAGCAAATATGATTCATTAAAACACTATAAGCACATTTTGCTGTTTTTTTAATATTTGTATTTTGCAAATATTACATTTTCTTTGTAATGAAGAGGTTTTTAACATACCCTCATTCATTATTAATAAGTTGGCCTTGTTATGCTAGGCATGATAATATCTAAAAACGTGAAATACTAGAGTACCAAATTCTTTGAACTGATGGAGGCAGATACATTATACAATGTTTGGATGGCAGAATCTATCTTTGCCCCCCAAATAATTCCCAAGTTAAAGGACAGTATCTCTGCATTTATGTTTACCTTAAACTCCAGTATTTCGGAGGAGCTACAATAGTTCCCAGTCTATCACAAAAAGCCTTATTGGGTTTTTTGTGCCAGACACAGATCTGAGATGTCCTATTGGTTCTGGATAAGTTTCCTATTCATATATTTAACCCCAAAGACGCCCCACATTTATGATCTAAAGAGCTGAGCAGAAAACATATCAAATGCCATTCTTTTAAAGTCACAGGATGTCCACTGTTATTTTGAGTCTGAATTTGGATAGTGTTTGTTTTTGTAAATGAATTACCAAGACCTGTTTTATTTGTAAAAATTTTAAGTCAAAATGGTGCTAATTGCCAAACAGTTCTTTCTGTGAATTCCTCTATAACTTTTCCAGATGCCACTGAAAAGAAAGATGGTGGGCTGAGGATTTTTATCTTGTCTCAAGTGTATTCTGCCCATCGGGTAGGAGAGTTTTATATTAGGAATTCCAGGAGATTCCCACGTTGACTATTTTTGGAGACTGTCTTGCCTCATTGTGGTACAGTTCCTTCTGCAATTCCACACTTAGTACTATAAGAAATGACTACTGTCTACTCTTTCTCTTTGGCTGGACATGCTCCCCTCTAGCTAAGTATCTAAAACCCTTCCAACATTACCTAAAGCAGGAGTGTCAAACTGCCGGCCCACGGGCCAGATGCATCATAGCAAAACCACGCCCACCCCATTGCCGGCAATGGAAAAAAAGTCACGATACGTCTCAACACGTCACGTGACATTGCGAGTTTGACACCCCTGACCTAAAACATTTCACTCTGGGATTATTAGTCCCAGGATTACTGAGACTGAGGATTACTGAGTAACTTTTCTATTCTCAATATCAGTCTCACTTCCCTCACATTTTCCCCCAAGCCCTGCACAGATATCTGCAGTCAGGACACCAGAGTTTCTAACTGATTGCACTTGGGGCATTAGCTTTTTTGATCTTTCTCCAACTCCTCCTCTTTTGATAGACAGATAGACAGACAGACAGACAGACACGAATTGGACATTGATGTAGAAGTCATGGATATCAATGCTTAATCACTCAAGTCTTGGTCTCTGGACCACCTAATTCTTAAATTATTTATTATGGAGTAGATAATTTGGAAACCTAATTTGCCATTAGAAAAGATCCCAGTATATGATCAAACTTATGTTGGCTTCCTTTACCCTGGCAGATAAGCTATAGGATGTCCACATGGGGCACTTTTGTTGAAAACTGGAAGTAAATGCCAGTTTTTGGCAAAAAAAAAAAACCCCTCATAAATTGCAGTCACATGACTGTGGGATGCTAAAAACCAGCCATAAATGTATGCAAGTTGATAAGCACTCAAAATGCAGTCATATGACCACGGGGCAGCCATCAGAACTTCAGAACTGGTTCATAAGTACCTTTGGAGGGGGTCTATCATAACTTTGACTGGTTATAAGTCAAGAGCTATCTATACCAGACATGTCAAACTCGCAACGTCACGCGATGTACCGGAGCTTTTTCCCCATTGCCGGCAATGGGGTGGGCACGGTTTCCTGGTGATGCGTCCGGCCCGTGGGCCGGCAGTTTGACACCCCTGATCTATACAGTGGAAATGGAGGGATTTGTTTCCTGATATTCAGAAGCCCACCCATAGAGAGTCATAGAGAGTCATAGAGACTCATTACTTTGCCTCTTGATCATGAATTCTGGGATTCTGGCCCTCCTTTTTTTTAACTAACAGGTTCCACAAGCTAAAAAAGTTTGGAAGTTCCCATCTTCTATTATATTTTGTGTAAAAGTAGCTTTTTTTTTTTATTCGTGCCACCCAAGTAGCAAGGTATCTTCATGAGTCTGGGGGGAATTATAGATAATCACAGGGTTATCCTTGAGGTTAAATAGGCCAGTTGATCAACACAATATCAAAGAACATTCTTTTGAAATGAAACACTGACTTTTGAAATACTTTCCTCATATTGAACACTATCAGACATGGTTGATAGAGGTCATGGCTAGCGTGGTTCAGCCAGAGAAAATAAAGTTCACATCTCTTCAAACTGTGTTCATATTCTGTGAAAACACCATTAGCAAGTCAGTGTTCGTAATTTTATTTACAAAAGTAGATATTTTAATTTAATGGCCGCCCTTCCAATTCCTACATAAAATATTGTCTGACTCAGAAGGGAAAAAAATTAGCTGTTCTGATAATATCCTGTTTACTACTGAGGAAAGTTGGAATTCAGAGCATTGCTTTTTGGGAACAATCCCATTTTTGGATTATTGTGCTGGCAAGTACAGCACATTAGTTTCACTTACTAGATCAGCTCGTTTGGCATGTGGATTGCATAGATTTGCATTTTTGAGAGATTTTTTTTTTTAAAAAAACACAGCTTTTCCAGCTATACATAATTCCATAATTCTTAATTTTGTGCTAGAGGTTAAATGTGTATGGAGTAAAAAGAAAAGTAACCCTTAATGTAGAGCAAAATAAAAATGTATTTAAAGACATGTTAATGACTTATAACTGCAAAACAAAATATCTAGAAACTGCAGAAAAATAATGACAAGTGCTTTATACACCAACACAATTGTTTAAAACCACAGGCCTTGCCCTTGGCTGAGTGGTACATCCAAATAAATGACAAAGCTCATTAACTTTATCATAGATCATTCAGACACAAAATACCTAAAAGGAATATCTGGCTCGGCCAGATTAGGGCTACTTTAAAAAAAAAACAGTTCAGCTTTTTCCCAAGGTGACCAGAGATTTGTCATGCTCCAGTTGCAAACTGCCAAATTCAAAAATGATTTTGCTCAAAGAGCCTCCAGTCGGATCCAGGTGGAACACGTGATTTGGTGGAATGACTGTAAGCAAGGCAAATCTTTTTCTCCAAATTTGAAGCGGCGTTTCCTTTTACTACTTAAACATTAAAATAGTAAGACAGGTGGTGCTCTGATGAACTCAGTGATTGATCAATCTAGTGATCTCACACAGCCCAGGGGATTCACAAGGGCTTGCATGGAATGTCATAGGTTGCTCTTTGGAGGTTACAAAGTAGGTTACAATTTAAATATTAAATAGTGTTATTATTTTATAATTTTAGTCTCAATTTGCAAACTTGACAATATTACCAGGGATGATATTCTACAAGGTGTGTAGATTCTTCAGTGAAGCATCTGGTACCTCAAGGGCTCAATGCAGCTGCTTCAAAGCTATTGTGAAATCATCTGTGCTCACTGAAGGATCTATACAGGCATACTATATTCGAAATCCAAAAGACAATATTCACAGTAATAAGGGGTCCCAAAATGAATAAGCCAAGAGTGTATTTGCCACCTATATGAATTGCTAACCTGAAAGCTGCAACCATGTTCATAAGGGAGCTGCTGTTTTAGAAAGAATTTGAAAGTCAACTTGTTTAAAGAGTCTTCCTAATTACCATACTGTAGTTAAGCAAGGACTACCTGTAAATTATTCCACAAGGCTGAGTAAATTCCTAGAAACCCAATGTACAAGTTTCCTTTCTCTAGGACCAGCCCTGTTATTGAGCAGGATGATCCAGGAATACTGGTGGAAGATGAAGCAGAGAAGGAGCAAGATCACAATGTTGTACTTTCTGTACCCCTGCAACCTTAAAGTATCCCGCTCTTTATAAATATAATACAGGACACCCTCATGGACACCATGCAGATTCTGTTATTTCTATACGTAGGGTGGGACATCATCTTGTTTGCATATCCAGCAGCAAAATACCTGGATTTTTATCTGCCTTCTAACCCACAAAGCATAAAACAATATAGCAAAAAAAAGGGGCGGGGGGTAATGGTGGTCTTCTAAGCTGTATGAGCTAGAATCAGCACTTCATATTTTAATCTGGTTTGGTACTGCCATGGGATACATCAAGTGGGCCAAGTATTGATACACAATTTTTTTTATTATTGTTGTATACAACTTGTTTTAGAATATTTTCATTAAGCTTCTCTCTTCAAACAAGCAAGATATACTGTAAATATTGCTATTTTATCAGCACTCCAAATAAATCAACAAAACTTACTTAGCCTTGCAGAACAATTTACAGGTAGCCTTTGCTTACCTGTAGTAACTGAGATCGGCAACTCCATTGCTGAGTAACATGGTCGTAAAGCATGAGCTCACATGACTGCACTAACTTACAATGACGGTTGTGGCAGACAGTTGTGTCATTAGGTGAATCCCATGCAGTTGCAACATCCTATGATCCCATGATCACTATTTGTGACCTTCTGCTGGTTTCCCCAATGACTTTGCTCCTTGGAAACCAGCAGTGAAATTTGTTCCAGAAAATGCAGTGAAAAATTGGACCACTCTAGAGCAATGGCAATCCATGTATCTGTCAATTAAAAGGAAGCATAAAATATGTCCCATCTATCTTGTCTGTTATTTGAAAATCACTGTATGGCATTAGTATATCACTAAAATTTATTTCCTGTTGTTTATTATATATAAAATTATAGAGCAAGAACAGGTGGAAATAATAAAAAGATAGTGTCATTTAAAGCTTAAATTAAGCAAATGCAGTAAGTGGTAATCATTTTGCTTGCTTTATAGTTTTCCGTGGTGTAGACATAAATCAAGACCTCAACTGGGATCAATTCCTAGAAAAAGAATGCTTGGAGGCAATAATGTCCAGCACCTGGACAATCCAATACAACAAGTAAAAATTCAAGTCTGGGAATCAACCTCCCATAAGTGGAGGGGATATTGTATGTTTCCCTTACTCATTTACTTGCATGAAATTATGAAGGTTAACTACATGGTTGAGATAGTCAGGTCAATGTTCAGCATTTTTACAGATTCTTTGTTCAGCTAGCGGTTCAACATAAGGAAATTAGTTTTGGAGTTGAATCCCCATCAAAGATAATTTGTGAATGGGCTTTGAAGTACAGTAGTATAGCAAAAGTATTTCTCAGCCTGCTACCAGTGGCTACCAGTGGCTTTCTTTATTAGATCACAATTGTTCTTTTAAAAAAAAAATGAGTTCATTTTTATACAGTGGCTTTCCTAACACTTATTTCCTTCTGTATTCTCTATATTGCTCTGTGGGAAGAATCCAGAGAAAGAAATATTTTGGGGAATATTAGAAAGGCAGAATATATTTCCCCAAAGGAATAATGGAGGAGAACTTTTTTAAAAAGACAGAAACCAGCCCCAGCAACCAGCCCCAGCCCCTCTCCCCCAGGAAGAAATTAGCAGAAACCAGCTTTTAGAAATGCAGATGTAATTATCAATTCAGAAAGATTGGAGTCTTCCAGCTAGAAACTGAAGAGATTAGGAAGACAAAGACACCTAAAATCTACATACTCCCACCCAAATTCTAAGGACAGGAAACATAATAGGCTTAACCCACCAATACCAAAAGGACACAGTACATGACACAGGAAATACAAAACCTCAAACAGAAACAGGAAACAACCTCAAGAGCCCCAGAAGGTATAAAAATCCACCACTCCCAACTACATGTGGTCAGCTTTCCCAGAGCCATCTTTCTGTCTGACTCTGCTCTTCAATAAACTGCAACTTTTTAAAGCAGTCTCCATTTTATTTATTCCCAGCTTGGACTGGACCCTGATGAAGATTTTTCTTTCAACAGCTCCACCCCAAATAATAACTAGTTTCTGCTATTGCAGTCCTTAATATTCCTTGTTAACAAAATCAGTCTGTTTGCATCAATAGCATTGCAGCAACAACCTAAAAGTACATGGTCATCAAAGGTCTCCAGATGATCTTATTTCTGCTTATGTTGGCCTCATCTCAGTGCAGCTGGTTTGTTTACCTGGTTTAGTCTCCTCTATTACTAAAATTGTATTTCCTATATTCAGTCTTGAGGATTCTTTAAAACCCTTTTTTCTTCAGAAGACCATTGAAATAGGCTGCCCAAATTTCTGGGCTTATTTGGAGATACTATTCCTCTGTACTGATTGTTTTATTATATTGTTTTAATCTGATGCATTGTACCTTGGAGATCATTTGATAAATAGAGAGGATGAAAAGCTTTCAGCAAACACCTGTGTTTCATAAAGTGTTGTGCAATTTGGAATACTTCAGACATGATTTTTGCCTCAATCATTTTATGCTGAAGATGAACATTTTTCAGTGAACTGAGACATTAATTGCTATTTATTACTATATTTCTATACCACTTCTCCCATGTTGCCACATAAAAACCAAATATCATTAGAATACAATGATCAAATCTAATAAGTTAAAACAATATAAAACTATGCTGATTAAAAAGGGGAAAGAGGAACATAAGGGGAAAAATTAAAAATTCCACATCCAAAAAAGTAATAAAGAACATTTTCATGAGAAAATTCTAGCATAATACCTAGGGCATCCAAACTTCCTAGGTTTGTCCTGTTCTAATGATGATGGAGGGGGGAGGAGAAAGTTGTGATACCTCAAAGAGGGCCAGTGAGGTCACCAAAGGTTCTGGATTTCAGCCATTTTAAATACTAGCCCTGAAGTCACAACCTGCAGCTGGAAAAACTGTCCATTAATTCTTACATGACTACTAGTAGTAAATATAATGTAAATTCAAATAGACCTTTTTGTTTCTAAAAGACAGAAAATGAGGTTGGGGTTAGGGCAGCAGTTCATTTTCATAAACAGACCAGGAGATAATTTCAACAAGCACAAGAGTGGTGCCAAAGACTTATTCCAACTGGTATTACATTTGCTGAACTCTATATATTTGCTGTTTCAGGAAAGAATTTTCTCTAAACAGAGATAGACAATCTTATGCCCTTCTGATGTTTTGCAGTTTAGATCCCAGTTCTCAAGTTTGCTATACAAGCATTACAACTTTAAGCTGCCTACCCTGAACTGTATCTCTTCTCTATCAGAAACAACAGCATTGCCTTATCTCCAGCTTTTTGAGTCATATTTTTTAAAAAAATAGATGCAGGTGAGTTTGATGGAGCTAATCCTAAGGTACAAAGGTTAGTTGGCCAAAGATTGCAAAAATAAACTTTGCAATGAAATTGAGAATGAAGGAGAAAATGTCTTTTGCTATTATTGTAATAGCACGAGCCCCTCAAATTGACTGAAATATCAAAAGCAGCCTTCAGAGATTTGAAGCTACGATCCTCTTCTATCACTGAAGCCCCTTACCAAATCAGGAATGACATAATCTTATGGGGTACCCATGAGGCAGAGGGTAAAAAACCCGAGATGATATAAACAGATGGTCAAACTCTGTCCATTTGTAACTCCTCCCACACACACAGTTTCATGCCATCTTATCTTTTTTTGACCCAACTCCAATGGACACTTCGGAAAGTATTCATTACTGATCTAACTTAGATAATTTGTGCATAGAAACTTGATATTGCAAATAAATGACAGTGCTTCATTTATTTTATTTGAGCAAGGTGAAAGTGTTTTGAGAAAGGCTTAATTTCCCATGAGGAATGCCACCTCATGGCATTTTTTCCTAAAAACAGAAGTATAATTATTACAAGGAAAACTGATTTAAATCCCTTGATCTAAAATGATTTATGATAATGTAGTATAGTTCTTATTATTGACTGATTAAGCAGATGCTGTGTCTGTGAGAACTGCAGCTAATTAATTTGCTGGAGGTTAGCTTCCTTAATTTTAATTTCTAGGGGCACCCATTTGTCCATAACTCTGAACAACTGAATAAGGATTAAAAGGGAAACTAATATATTATTTATTCACTTTATATGGTTGCCCATCCACCAAGTGACTCTGGTAATTAATTATCATTCATTCACTATTGGCTGAATACCCCTGGCCAAGAATTGACAACAATTTTTGCTAATTTCACTGATGGGCAGCATTTCAGTCACAGACATAGGAGAAGCCTATTTACATTTGGAAACTGGAAAATATTCCAAGATTTTTATAACCATATATAGAGACAGTTATGTTATTGTGGGAAGAATCCAGAGAAAGAAATATTTTGGGGAATATTAAAAAGGCAGAAACTTCTCCTACTCCCCCCAGACAGAAAACTCAGCAGAGGCCAGCTTTTAGAAATGCAAATTCAATAATCCTTTCAGAAAGGTTGGACCCTTCCAGCTAGAAACTGAAGAGATTAGGAAGACAAAGACACCTAAAATCTACATACCCCACCCAAACTCTAAAAGACATGACCTTTGGGGACATAATATGCTTAACCCACCAATACCAAAAGGACACACTCAGACTCAGGTCAAAGTACATGACACAGGAAATACAAAGCCTCAAAAAGGAACAGGAAACAACCTCAAAACCCTAGAAGGTATAAAAACCCACCACTCCCTGCTACATGTGGTCAGTTTTCCCAGAGCCATCTTTCTGTCTGGCTCTTCTCTTCAATAAATTGCAACCTTCTTTCTAAAGCAGTCTCCATTTTGTTTATTCCCAGCTTGGACTGGACCCTGATGAAGATTTTTCTTTCAACGTCATTATAATAGACTTATTTTGGGAGAAGCACCTGAAGTGGCATGAATCATGTATACAAAGCAGTTCAGGTACCCATGGTTATTTAAATGACTTCGTTGTTACTGGAGAAAATGTTGACATCACTCTGCAAAACCTCAATACAGTACTGCAGAGGATAGTAGACTATAATCCTCAAGCAACAAATATGAGTTTGTTAGACCCGGTATTGCATACCATGATCACACCACTGATGCACAAAGTCTATTTCAGGTGTGCAGACAAAAACTAAGCAGTTGTGAATCCTTTTTTAGGAACTGTTTTCTTATAACAGATTCCTGCCAAATTTAGCCATTGTACAGGTAGTTTTCAACTTATGATCACAATTAGGACCAGACCTTCCACCACTAAGTGATATGGTCATTACATGAGGCGTGGACAATTTTACAACCTTTTCTGCTCTGTCATTAAGTGAATCATTGCGGTCTTTAAGTGAATCATGCCATTCTTAGTGAATCCAGATTTCCCCTATTGATTTTGGTCAATGGAACCCATCTAGGAAGGTTGCAAATGGTGATCACGACACTGCAACCGTTGTAAACTCATGTAGGTTGCCTAGTGCCCAAATTTTGATCACGTGACCATGGGGATGCGCCAATAATTGTAGGTGTAAGGACAGTCATAAGTCACTTTTTCCAGCACTGTTGTAACTTCAAGTGGTTATTAATGAATGATTGTAAGTCAACGACTACCTATTAAATGAATGATTGTAAGTTGCGGACCGCTTGTATTAAATTTAGCTACCATGACTTAACCCATGGGAAGGTATGGCACAGGACAAAACCATACAAAGTTTTCACATAAGCAGAGACAATGATAACCAATGGTTACTAGTCAAATTCTTATGATACTTCTTATTATGGCATTGGCACAGTTATGTCAGATTTCATGGAAGATGGCAATGGATAACTGATAGCATGTGCAGTATGCTTACATTTGCAAAACAAGAATTAAACTGAAATACACAGGGAAATGTAGATTCAAAGAGGCCAACATTTCAATCACTACTTGTACAAAAGGGAGTTTACTTCCATCACTATTCATCTAGGTTTATTTCAAGGTAATCTGTTTTCAGAAAAATATAGTGCTGGCTGGGTTGTCTGAAAGAGATCGATGCAAAATTTGCATGTTATCATCATGAAAATGAAGGCAGATTGCCTTGTTTACCTCTACAGGGTAAACAGTCTGGAAAATCCATAGCCAACAGAGATTCCTTTGACATGTTGTCTCTCTGGAATTGAAGAATTTTCCCATCACAGGTAAGATTATTTATAACTAAGGTAAATATATCACAGGTAAGAGAAATTAAGAGAAACTCTCAACACTATCTCAGATCTACACAGCACCTCACAATGGCTCAAACACAGCAAAAATCATTTATGGAATGCTATCTGTACTTTGATAAATGCACAGTTGTATTATCTGTGGACTGAAGAGTCATCATACAGTCCAAGCTGAGAGCTTCAATGATGGACATGTGATAAAGATGAAATCTCACCTCATAATTTTATTTGGCATTGGGGAATAAATAAACGCAACAAACTCTGGCAGTGAGCTGTTCCATTTCCAGCACATACAAAAAAAAGCCACAGCCTCACTTTGTCTGCAGGACTGCAGTGCCACAGCAAAATACTTATATAGATTATGGGCAAAAAAAATTCAGTTGTGGTGAATGCATGATCAAAGGGGCCAGACATGTTTCCAATGTTTGCAAGAGAAGTCACATAAACCAAGGACATATTTAGAGAACTCTTTGCAGGAACAGACAAGTAATTAGTGATACTGGAACTAATCTGCTCCAGTAATAATAATAATAATAAAGTTGGAAGGGACCTTGGAGGTCATCAAGTCCAACCCCCTGCTCAGGCAGGTAACCCTATACCAGTGATGGCGAACCTTTTAGAGACCGAGTGCCCAAAAACCGCCCCGCCCGCTCCGCCTCCTGCTCCACCTGCCCACCTGCAGGGCCACCTGCCTCCACGGCCCGCCTCAGCAGATCGCCATGGTGGCCCTGCAGTGCCATGGCGGCCACGCCCGCCACCCACACCCCGCAGCATATCTGCGCACGACAGTGAGCGAGGGCGGAGTCTTGTCCCTGCTGCCTGGCTGCCATGTCCTTGGCTGCGCTGTTCCGCCTGGGCCGCACCCAGGGGCAACTCTCCTCTGGGGGGGCTGCTGGTGAGGGGGCCATGGGGGGGTGGGGCTGGGGCGACGATGCACGTGCCCATAGAGAGGGCTCTGAGTGCCGCCTCTGGCACGTGTGCCATAGGTTCGCCACCACTGCCCTATACCATTTCAGACAAATGGCTGTCCAGTCTCTTCTTAAAATGTTCCAACACTGGAAGGTCCAAGGTCCCTTCCAACTTTATTATTATTATTATTACTGGAGCAGATTAGCTTATTGAGCCACTCACTATTTTTTCTTTCTTTCTTTCTTTCTTTCTTTCTTTCTTTCTTTCTTTCTTTCTTTCTTTCTTTCTTTCTTTCTTTCTTTCTTTCTTTCTTTCTTTCTCTTTTTCTATAGCTGCCCAAGCAAGTGACTGTAATATTGCAAAAGAATTAAACACATTAAAGAATAAAAAAAAATCCACAAAAGAAATATGTACAAATAGCAGCCGTGATAATTAATCAACTAATAGTCAATTCATGTAGTTGTCCCTTAATACATTCTGAGCCACAGAGTCAAGTTTTTAAAGCTTTTGAGGTTAGGATTGCCGCTATTCACTCAAGGGCACATAATCACATTTTGGGGACTTGGCAACCAGGTCGCATTTACAACTGGTTGCAGCATTTCATGGTCACGTGATCACAATTTTTGACTTTTTTGCCCACTTAGGGCAGAAAACAGAAAAAAACTGCCCATTGGATATTCTAGATTTCCTTAAAGGCCAGATGATTTGCTTAATGATTGTGATTCATTTTAGGACCATTGTAAAAACAGTCATAAAACTGAGTCTGGTCCTGCGGTTCCTTGACTTATGACCACAAGGACTTATGACCAACATTCCATCGAGGACTGCCTGTATACAAACAATATAAATAAGTAATAAGCAAAAAAAATGCTGATGTTATGCATTGTTTAAATCAACTCTCTTATATTAGTTGTATAAAAACTACTTTAAAAAGTAATTTTTGAAGATCTCAACTATAGTAATTTTTAGGTGTGGAAATATTCTGACTCTTTCTCATTCCCTATTTGAAATATAACTATTCCAAAAAAAGGTGAATGAAAGCCTGAATAGGATAAACCATTGCCAAAGTTAAATCTGAATCTGGGATCTGATGAAAAAGGGGGTTTCCCTCTAAATCAGGGGTGTCAAACTGCCGGCCCATGGGCCAGACGTGTCATGCGGAAGCCGCGCCAACCCCATTGCTGGCAATGGCAAAACTGTCCCAATACGTTGCGCGATGTCACGTGACGTCGCGAGTTTGACATGTCTGCTCTAAACTTTTCTTATAGTACTTTCCATTGAAATTAGGTATTAGTCATGATACGAATTTATTCTTCAATCTTGATGGCAATTGTGAAAAATCATTTTTTCTTGAGTACATAAAATCTCTAGGAACTTCGCAGTACTGAAATAAAATTAGGAGGAATTACAGATTTGAAATTAAATTAAATAATTAAATAATTCAAACTTCTGTTAAAATCCAATATGATTTTTTTCAGTTAGAATGAAAAAAAAAATAAACACTGAAGAGTTCCAGTGGAAAAGTCCAAAGGAAATAAAAGTAGAAATTAATGTCATATTAAATTTGGCATATAGTACAATAAATAAAAAAAATATTAAGACACTTCGTAAAGATTTGGTTAAATTTGATTAACATTGTTCAGGTGCAATAGCTCTAAGAAATTATTTATCCACACAATCCTATGTGTGGTTACTCAAAAATAAGGTTAATTTTAGTCGCTGAACTTTATCCCCAGTAAGTATATACAGAGGGCTATCTGTTACTGTATATGGAATATCATTAACTGGAAAAGATAGGATTTTAAAAAAATTATTATCATTTCCATCATCATCATCATCATGTTTCAGGCAGTGAGTAAATCTACTGTAACCCAAAAAAGCAAAACTAGTCCATTCAGCTTCTTACAAATTTAACATCCAGTATAGTTATAGAAAAAAATATTACTTAACATTAAAAATACAAATCTTCGATTAATTCCAAGGACATCTTTAACTTCAATGATCTGCTTCTATATAGCAAGGAATAAGAATAAAATAGCAAGCTATTACTGATCTCGCTGGAAAGTTACTGTGAAACTTGTTTATTCTCAGTCTTATCCAGAAATATATATATATCACCAAATGTTGACTTCATCGTATTTTCTTGTCTGTGACACCTAACTCTCTAATGCTAATGAATGAGCAAGTTTGTTATTTAAATTATTGAATTGTAGTTTTACTGCTCCTGAGTAACTTCATTATTTACTCACCTGATAAAAACTTGTACAGATTTTCTTGGAAATATTATTGAATCTTTTAAGGGCTTGTAATATATGAACACAGTGGTGTAAATTAGGGTTCCTGAAAATGGTCACTATTGACCCACAAGAATTGATGAGACTATCCAAGAGATCAATAAATGGCTGGGAGTCAAAATTGGAAGAGTAAAATTTTACCTACAATGGAGGACTGGAGATTGAAGGTTTCTTACCTTGCTGAAATGGCAAAGATCTCGGCTTATTTGAAGAATCATTCAAATGAACAATTTTTATTAATATGGAGAAGATGGATTGTTTATATTCAAAAGAAGCATAGAATGGTGGAATATAATTTAGGTTTTTAGTTAACTTGTTTCCTCTTCTATATATTTCACCTATTCATGTAGAATAACATTTTGTGGAGTTAGG
>NW_015386820.1:376474-379699 GCF_001527695.2 Protobothrops mucrosquamatus
TTTTGCAGAATTCCTTAATAACGTATGGTTCATATTAATGGGCTTGGGTATTTTTTTTCCTTCTTGCATCTTGAATACTGAATACTCCTATTTATTAACATTAAGATTATGATATCGAATTCATTTTTATTACAGGTCAAAAATGCCCTTTTATTAATGCAAACATGATTCTACAGCATATCAGCTACATTTCAAGAAATAGTAACTTTGAGCCATGGCCCAAGTATATAGCTATCCCTTTCAAATAACATACTATTTTATATTTATTCTTGTCTTTTCCTATTTTTAACAGATGTATACAAATGCATCCTTTCTCTAATGTTGATGTTTGACATTTTTCTAGAATGTAGGGCCCATTTTATTCCTTGATTTGTGTTATGCCTCTAACACATTTTGTTATTCCGATCACAAAGTTAAATCAAGAATTTTTTAAAGTATTTTATGCCAAAAACTATTTTTGAGGTAAAGTTTTCAATGTTAAGAAATGCCTGGGAAGATGATGGTAAAGATCTGTAGAAATTAAGATTAATTGACACACCATACATGAATAATATGAACTGTATTTACAGTGCATTGGGATGCGTAGAAGCTTACAAAGATAGATTAAAAAAAATTGGAGGGTGTGGTAGAGTCACCTCACAATTTGACAGAAGGTTTCATCTATGAAATCATGTATTTCTCCACATACATGTAGAAACCCGGAGCAGGCTGCAACAAGTGGATCTCTTGTGGAAGGGATATAATTATGATCTCCATTCTAAGTATTTCTGAACTATGAGTAAACTTGGTTCCAAAGCAGATATTACTATAGATGCCTTTGAAATCTATACCATTATTTGGCCTAGTAATTGGAAACAAATAATTATTTTCCTCTTCTTCCTGTTGCCATCTGTTTGATGAGTTAGGAGGTCAATACATCCATGGGATCTTTTGCTAGTTAACTTCATATTTTCTTCAACGTTCTTCCACACCAGCTTTTAAACTGGCCCCAGTTGACATCATGTGAGGTAGTAATAACACCAGCACTCATTCCCTTTTCCTTCCTATTTCAGGTATAAAACAACAGTTCTTGTGGAACACAGTCATATGTTTCTGTGAAGACATATTAAGCTGATTAATCACATGTTGCTATGCAACTGGGGCTTCAATTCATAAAATTGAAGAGCAACATTAAACCAAAGCTCTCATACCCTTTCATAATTCAGGAATACTGGTCAAAAGTCAACACTAGGTGTCATGCAAGAGCAAGGGATGAACCTCACTTAGACAATATTTTTTTTCCCCTTCATCAGTTCCTCCAAATACAAAGATACAGATTTCTGCTAACAGCACACATTAATCTGTGTTTAAGCAGGCTGTAAAGTTTAAGCTATGCCAGGGGTCTTCAAACTTGGCCCTTTTATGATTTGTGGACTTCAACTCCCAGAATTCTTCAGCCAGCGTGCCTGGCTGAGGAATTCTGGGAGTTGAAGTCCACAAGTCATAAAAGGGCCAAGTTTGAAGACCCCCTGAGCTATGCTGAGCTTAAGCTGCACTACCCAATATGTTCATCAAGTATTCCTTGTTTCTTCTTAAGCCTCCCAACTCTGCAGAGCCTTCTTATTATCCACAGTATTACTGAATATATATTTATTTGGCCATTGAGACAGGAGACATTGGTCAGGACCTACATAAGACAACCGAGAGCTCTCGGTCATCACACCAGGTCTTCTTTGATAATAAAATCAACTTCATGGCTTGAGTTGGTATAAATAATCAGAAGCAGAGCAATGAAGCAGTGTTCCTTCTCAGTGTAATGATACAATTATTGGGTAAGTCATGTAGATTTTGAAGAAGGAATTGCTGATTTGGGGGGAATGTCCTTGTTGGTGTTCTAAGTGTCTTTGAAGAATATATGTTTAAACGTACTGAGAAGCAAGAAAAATATAACAGCACGTGCCAAATATCTTTATGCCAAAGTTCAACAAGCCAACCAAACCAATATAAAGAATTATCTGAACATTATTAATTTTTAGACCCCCCTGTATAAATTGTGGGACTTGGCAATTAACAAATGTAATGGTACTTTGCTGTTGCTGTTTGCTGTTCTGATGTTGATATTACTCATAATAAAAGTTAAGTAGTAGTAACAACTTTTTGGCAGCAGTCTCTGAAACAAACAAAACACAAAGGTAGCAAAGAAAACAACAAAATACAGTGGTATTGTTGTTGGTTTTGTTTCTTTTGTGAAGGAAAGTTGTAAATGAAAAAAGAAAGCAGTACTTGAACTTGAACTTGAACTTGTTCTTGAACTTAGTACGCCATGATGACTATTTGCCATCCAAACTACAGAAAAATGAGCTAAGTGGATTATTTCTAAATAGAATTGTGAAAACTTTTTAAAAAATGGCAGCATTGTGTCCTATGGACATTTTTTTTTTAAAAAAACAAAATCTTTTCTAATTGAAAAAAATCTCCTTAGCCAATTTTACTGCAAGTTGAGTGGCAGGTAGCTACTAGCAAGGACTATTTCACTGGTGGTCCTGGGGTGAAAAACAAAAGCACAAGAGCCTCTTTCTTTAATCTATCATTTCCTATGATTAAAACGTGTAATATTTTTAATCCGGTTGCATCAAAACGTAAAAAAACACCTGAGCTTTCTTGAATTTTTTCCCCCCATTGGAAGATATTTAGCTCTGAATATTCCGATGGATCATTTTGAATGTGGCTCTTTTCTTACAAGTTCAAGATAAAATGTGTTTTCTATTGTGTGCACATACCCAATTCTAAACTGCAAAGGATAGGTTTTTAATTTAATATTTAATTACGCTGAGGCATACATTTTTCTTTCTTTGGATATTATCACAGATTAATCAATTAACTCTTGTAACTAGTGTGCCTTTCTATGATTTGGCAAAGTTTTCCCGAAGTTAAACAGAAAACAGAGAAGAGGAATCCATGCAATACGTTCACGAATAGAATGTACAAAACAATTATTTGCAAAAATGTCGGCAATGAAATATGAAATAAACAATGATTATTTGGAAACAGTAGGTGTCACTGTAATCATTAAGGACAAAAAAAACAAAAAAATAAGCATCTTCATACAATATGTAAGAAGCTTTTGTATTCCAAATTATCTAAGTTGATTTAAGGAGACCATCAGTCTGCTTTGATTTAGGCATTAAATATACATTTCTTACTCACTTAGGCCACACATCCTAAGATGAAGACATCTTTATTCAA
>NW_015386820.1:381255-398391 GCF_001527695.2 Protobothrops mucrosquamatus
ACAGTAGGTGTCACTGTAATCATTAAGGACAAAAAAAACAAAAAAATAAGCATCTTCATACAATATGTAAGAAGCTTTTGTATTCCAAATTATCTAAGTTGATTTAAGGAGACCATCAGTCTGCTTTGATTTAGGCATTAAATATACATTTCTTACTCACTTAGGCCACACATCCTAAGATGAAGACATCTTTATTCAAGGCAAGAGCTTGTGTGATTTTTCCTAACAGGATAACATTGTGTTTGTTCCTTACTTAATGTCATTTCTATTGTAACTGTTGCAGTAGCGACTCCAGAAAAAAATAATATCATGGGATACAGAAAGAGAAAAGGTCATTTCTGGGAGAACAAGCTTGGTTTGAAACATACTTCTGAAAAAGAAACAACATATTTCAAATTAATGCTTCTGTTCTAAAGCTATTTCTATGAAATCAAATCCTGTTAATTTCAATGGAGTTCACGTTCAGGTTATTGGGCTTGGAAATTCTATCTTATTTTTCTTCTTTGCAGAAATGATTTATGCAAAGTAACATCTTTCCATCAACAGAGGGAAGGCGCAGAAGAGCAAATTATTTATTTTGGGAGATTGGTTGTCCCCTCTCTAGCGTTGCCCATGGCCTTCAAAATTTTCCATTTGCCTGCCACGATCAAGGCTGTCCATCATTACATTTGCACTTTTTCGTTGTTCTCCTTCTGTATTTTTCAAATCGGTTTCCTCAGTCAAATAAAGGGGCAGATACATCTCTTTTCTGGGTAGCAGTTAGGACCTTCTCAATGCCTACTTCCCCTGGGAAACTGGCATTCTGAGCAAATGTTTTCATATCACACCTATCAATGCTCTGACTTAAATTTAAGAAACCTCTTCTAATGTCCACTTATGTAGGCATGGGTGGAACCTGGAGAGTGAAATCAGACTACTAATTTTACAGATATGCCTACAGTTAGGTGCTTCTATTTAGCAGAGAGCTACTGACTCCACTATTAATAAACCTCTTCCTCCTTGTCAGTCCCCTCCTGGTCAATAGTAAAATTGTTCCTGAGTTCCCACCACTATGCAATAAAAGGTGTGTGGCTATGAGTTTCTTTAAGGTAACCAGGGTTGGAGAAAACTGGGGGTGGAGTTAAAGGAAGGATCAGCCTAGAATCTCTACATGGCCACAAATGAACTAAATCCAACCTCCCTTGAATTCCACTGATTCTCATCTAACTCCAAGTAGGTGCTAACTTTTAGTTGAGAAGATTCCTGTGTATAGGCATGAGTAGCAATACATCAGTTTAACTGAACTTTCACATGTGGGCCTGATCTTTCACACCTGATAATCAGGGTTTTATTGTGGCACTTACTGTAATTCCTTGCCAGCCATCCCACTAACTGATTGAGGTTCCTGGAATACCTGAGGAATGGTTTAAAGTTGACTCACCTCCCTGTTTGTTTTCTTGTTGCCATCTCCTGCTTCTCTCCATGAATATGCACCATCTGGACCTACGTAGATTAAAAACAGTGAAGGAACTTTTCACTGGTTTGCTCTTCTAGAAAAAAATGCATACTTTTTATTTTCACATGAGAACCCTCCAAGGCTGCCAAAGCATTGCTTTTCCAAATTCATCTGGAAGAGGCAATAAAATAGGGGTTCCATAGAGGACAAAAGTAAATAGAAAAAATTAACACTTTCAGAGCAAGCTGATAGAGAAGAAATTAGACACAGGTTCCCTTTCACTGGTGTTGGATTAGTTCAGTAAGAAACTTGCTCTCAAATGGTTAAGTAGTTTGATTCTTTGCAAACCAGTTGGAGCAACTGTTTGCAAGGGATGCTGGTCAGAAGAGCCAACCTTAGGAGAACTGAAGGGGAAAATCAAGAGTATCTCTATCATAGGGAATCCTCTTATTATAAGTGTACCTCTTAGCAAAGCAAGGGACAAGCGTCATTCCTTTGTGGGGGCACCATAATAAAAGCTGCCTCTAGAGCAGGGGTGTCAAAGTCGCAACGTCACATGACGTGTTGCGACGTATCACGACTTTCCCCCCATTGTCGGCAATGGGGTGGGTGCGGTTTCGATGTGATGCATTTAGCCCGCGGGCCGGCAGTTTGACACCCCTGGTCTAGAGAATCAATGTCAGAAAATACTGGCTGCTTCTCTCACCTCCAATTGTGCAATGTATATTTAACTTAAAAAAAATAAAATAAAAAGCATTGTACCCAAGCAAAATTTCATAGGGTTTTGCCAGACCAGCGCTTGCAATTTTGTTAATGAAAAACATTGCCAACAATCAAAACTAATAAGAAATAGGGACACATTTTTGTAATGTAGGTATGCTGGCAACAAGTTTGTGAAAGAGAAGAAGGTCAAGCAATGGAAATTCTTAACCAAGAAGTAGTGTAAAACACCTAAATGAGATCCGCAAGAAGGAAGTAAAAAATATTTTCTGATATTGCTGAATAAGAGAGAAATGTTCTTAATTGCAATCCTTCATCTAGTACAGGGGTCCTCAACCTTGGTAACTTTAAGACTTGTGGACTTCAACTCCCAGAATTCCTCAGCCAGCTTTGCTGGCTGAGGAATTCTGGGAGTTGAAGTCCACAAGTCTTAAAGTTGCCAAGGTTGAGGATCCCTGATCTAGTACCTTGAACACCATCTATAGTTTAGCTCTAAATGGAATTGTAGGGTTCTTCTATTAGTATCTGAATTTTGCTGGTGGTTAAAATTCTTTCCAATATGAAAAATAACCGCACCGAAGGGAGATAAATCCCAAGGTCACAAGAGGTAATAGAGATTGAAATTCCAACATATTTTGAATACACAAGATACAATCATGATAGTAACAACTGGTTTTTTTTTATAATCAGTCAATACAGGTAGTCCTCTACATACAACAGTTCATTTAATGACCATTCAAAGTTACAACGTCAGTGAGAGAAGTGACTTATGATCATTTTTCACACTTATGACCATTGCAGCATGGTCACGAGATCAAAATACAGAAAGTTAGAAACCGACTCATATTTACGACGCTTGCAGCATCCCGGCGTCATCCCCTTTTGCGACCTTCTGACAAGCAAAGTCAATGGGGAAACCAGATTCACTTAACAATTGTGTTACTAACTTAACAACTGCAGTGATTCACTTAGCAAATGTGGCAAGAAAGGTCGTAAAGTGAGGTAGAACTCACATAACAATAACAAATGTTTCACTTAGCAACATAAATTTTGGGCTCAGTTGTGGTCGTATGTCGAGGACTACCTGTAACACTTAAAGGCTGTTACTCAAATTATTTGTATCCTATGCAAGTAATAAGAATGACTACATTTAGAGGTAATCGTGAGTTAACAACAAGTTAGTGCATGCTTTCTGAGTGTATTTGTTTAGCAACTCCCATCTATACGATTGGTTATGAAATTAGAAAAAGATTGTCCAAGTTTAAAGATGCCAACTTCGTTTCCTTCCTTCTGACCAAAGGTTACCAGGAGTGGGAAAACATCCAATAATCACTCCTCTTATGAGGGGATGTGGCTGGGAATAGGGGAAGAAGGAGGTTTAATCATCTCTAAAATATTGCTTTGGTTTTGCATGAGCAAGTTCAGGGGCCAGGGCAACAGCTGCTACCAGCTGATAGTTGGGTTTCTTTTGGATATAGGTAGCATTATTTCAGTAAAATACTGACCACATATACAAAATTGGTCCCAAAATATAAAGATTGTGGGGAAAACTGCACTGTGAAACAGCAAAAAAGAGAGCCGTGCCTCTCTCACACAACACTTTCACCTCTCCATCCACCACAATTGGTCAGCTACTATTCAAGTGTATCCAGGTTTGTTGGCTAGGGATCACTCAGAAATCTAGCAGGTAATAAACTTGAAGGAACCAGACTTTTTCAGTTCCCTAAATAGCCTTTGGAAGGCAGGGCCCAGGGACCAGAAAGAAGGATGAGCCATCCCAGCCTAGATTTTGGGCTGATCCAACTCCTTAGGAATCAACAGACTGCATTGCCAATAGAAGGTCTGGCAAAGCACATAAGATTGTACCCATTGTAAAACTTGTGATTGAGTAAGAAGGAAAACACTGCTTAAATAATCATCGAATTAAGAACCACTTAAAGCTGGTCAATGAATAGGCTGGGAAGGATATGAAGACAATTCCATATGACAACAGAAAAAGGAAGCTGCTAAGGCATATTTGTGCCACAGTCGAAAGTGAAGAAAAATTCTAAGCCATTAACTAACTAAGGTAGAAAGATAAGTCAGAATTACAAAGTTCTAAAGAAGTAAAAAAATAACTGATCAATATCTTATTTCTAAATACTGTACATCATTAAACTCGTACCCATTCTCTGTGCATGTGAAATCTCTCTCTCTTTTCTTACACAATAGTGAGAGCAAATTGTGAAAAAGTAAAACTATTGGCAATGAAGTCCAGTTTATAGCGCCAGGGAAACAGGGTCCAGGGTTGTTGTTTTTTTTCCTGCAGGTGGGATAGGCAAAGCTTTTGCCCAAAGAAAGCAGAAATATCATCTCTGTCTTTGCCAGCAGATGGTGAATTTAGGACCAAATTAGGAAAATAGGCTGCTTTGAGGGCCCATTTCTTATCTGAGAAGTGTTGGAAAAGAAGCACTGCTACTGCTTTACTCTGCTTGCTTTTTTTTTCCTGGGGAAAAGCAAATTGGGAAAATGGAATTCTAATAAATTATAGTACGAGAATCTGAGTGCAGACCGCACAAGTTGTCTCTAAATATACCTTTACCAAACAGCTTAGGTACACACGTGCTAAACATGGTTCTTTTTTCTTAGGGAAGAAAAATAAAACAAGAACAAAATTAATTGGCTAGAAGCAAAGCAAGAAAAACACAACCACTTTCCTTCTGTCTTGAAAAAGGGAAGTGTTTGAACTGAATCATGACTAAAATCCCAAGCAGCCACCAACACTGGGGAGGCAGACATAAAACACAGCTAAAGGGAGAACTATTTTTCCTTGTTCTACATGCTGAGATTCAGCTCTAGCCAACTTTCTCCAGCTCTGACTTTTGTCAACCGGACCCCTTCCAATTAAAACAACAACAACAATAAAAAAAAAACTCCTGATGTTGCCTGAGAGACTCTCTGCAGGCATCTCATTTCACTCCCGGTCCAGGAGAGCGCCCATCAATCAGTCTTCGAGTGTCCTCTCATTTGGGCTGACTCTAACAAATGCTCAGCAGTGCCTCTTGGATAATGGGCTTCCCTCCAGCTGTAAGCATGACTCATTGGTGACACGTCTCCAACATCTTTGCAAAGGAACCTCGCATGAAGTGTAGTGCGGTTAACCAAATCTATTTCTGGTGTACCTCTTCAGTTTTAGGCTTAGCCATACATCCTGACTTTAAACTCAGTTGCTCAGACATAAATCCTACTGAAATCCCAGGGCTTAGTTCCAATCTATATAGGGTTTGAGATGTGTCGATTTAGCTCCCTTAGAAAGAAGAAGAAAGGAGTTAGAGATAGCAGTAAGCATTATAAAAACTCACCCTTTGTTTACTGAACGCTTATGATGGTATACACAGGGCTTTTTTCCCTCATAGAACGCCCAGAACGGAGTTCCAGCACCTTTTTTGGATGGAACCTTGTAGGGTAGGCAAGGCGAGTTGTGTGATGTGTGTGAGTTCTGGCACCTTTTTTTTTTTTTTAGAAAAAAAGCACTGGGTATGCAAGATCCAGATTTAAAAAGCAATATGTAAATCCCATGTATTCAACAGAAAGTAAAACCAGAACCTGAAACATTAACTTCAGTAAAATCAGAATATACAGCAAGCAATAAAAAGTTCAACCTGGCTCATACAACCTCTTGAAAACAAGACCAAGAATAGGAATTCTATTATCAGTTGTTTTTGTCTGTGTTTATTGTTTTAATTCTGTTCTAATTTGACTCTGTAGCAAGTTTTAATAGTTGGTTTTACTGTACACCACCCAGAGTCACTTCACATGGGATGGGTGGCCACATAAATTTGACAAATCAAGATAACTGTTATGAAAGACGTGCTGTCAAGGGTGCTCTGTTTTAATGCGATGTATAAATGCTGCCTTAAAAGAATCAGACCATTCATACATGTAATGTAACATGGGTCTAACTAGCAAAAGGTTTTTTTTAGGTTTTAGCAGCCTTACATTGGGGCATTGGGGATTAAACCTGGGATGTTTTGCACACAAAGTGAATTCTTTACTACTGATCTACAGTTCTTCCTCAAAATAGGATTATGAATTATAGGCAACCTTTATACTTCCCGTCCTCCAAAAACATTTCGGATTTCAGGTAAGGATTTCATAGGTAACTATCAGTAAACTGAACTGGATCCCAAACAAGCTGGAAAACGGTTCTTAAATAGACTTTAAAATGTAACACAATCTCACCCTCAAAGCGTTTTATTAAAGCTAGAACCTCTTTCCCCAGAAAAAGTTTGCAACTGGCAGATATGCTAAAATGGAACAAAATCGTCTCTATACCATCTAAGAGTACTTCCAAGCTAGCTTTTCAGTGGAAGTCTTATCCAATCCAGGACAGTTTGTACTCCAAATTGTGGTTTGGCTTCTCTTTTGACTAATAGAACTTCTGTCTTGTCTGGATTTAAGACTTATTTTCTTCATTTACCTACAGTTTCTCACCCTATCTAGGCTATAGTTCAGGACATCTGTTGAAAAGGAGAGAAAAGTTGGATGTTTATCAGCAGAATGATAAGACCCAACGTCCAAACTCTAATTAACCTCCCCAAGAACCCTCATGTAGCTATCAAAAAACATAAAGCATTAAAAAAATATCCTGGAACTAAGATGCCATCATTTACAGACAATAAAGGGAAAGATTAGAAAATGGACTAAGCATTATATAGCATGGTTTTAAATCACATTTTAAAGGGTATTTTACCCTGTGGCAAGATCTTCAGTGTCTCTCTTGTTTACAAAAAAAAGGCTGGGAGTTATATTCAAGACTCCACCTTATCAGCTACGGTCCCCGACAGCTTTTATAACTAAGGAGAGACACAAAGCCAAAAAGTGAGTGACTGACCTTGTCCCTTCAAAGGACTTGTCCAAATCTTTGGCTTAATGAAGAAAAAGTAATTAATCAGAATGGGACAAGCGCTCCAACCATCTCTCCAGTGTCTGTTCTCAAACCCGTTCCAGATGGCAGGCACCATGACAAAGAAAAATCTTTCATGTGCTATCTTTCAAAGTTATAATGGTGACTTTGAAATGCTACTTTTCACCACCTTTGTGATTTTAAAAACAAAATCTCTTTAGCACTTGAAAAAAAGTTACTAGACAATACTGTGCTTACGTGAACGAAGTCTTTATCATCATAGAAGAGGCCATAACCTCAACTTAATGTGATAGAGGGAGAAATAATAATAATAATAATAATAATAATAATAATAATAATAATAATAATAATAATAATAATAATAATAATAATAAAGTTGGAAAGGACCTTGGAGGTCCTCTAGTCCAACCCCCTGCTCAGGCAGGAAACCCTACACCATTTTGGACAAATGGCTGTCCAGTCTCTTCTTAAAAACTTCCAGTGTTGGAGCATTCACCGCTTCTGGAGGCAGGCAGGTTGTTCCATTGGTTAATTGTTCTAACTGTCAGGAAGTTTCTCCTTAGTTCTAAGTTGCTTCTCTCCTTGATCAGTTTCCATCCGTTGCTTCTTGTCCTGCCTTCAGGCGCCTTGGAGAATAGCTTGACTCCCTCTTCTTTGTGGCAGCCCCTGAGATATTGGAACACTGCTATCATGTCCCCCCTCATCCTTCTCTTCATTAAACTAGATATACCTAATTCCAGCAGCCGTTCCTTATATGATGATGAATAATGAAATACAGGTAACCCTCAACATACACCAGTTCATTTAGTGACCATTCATACAATGGCACTGACAAAAAGTGATTTATGACCATTTTTCACACTCACAACCTTTGTAGCATCCCCATGCTCGTGTGATCAAAAATTATTGCTGTGTCCCAAGGTCATGAGTTCACCTTTTGCAACCTTCATAGACAAGCAAAGTCAATGGGGGAAGCCAGATTCACTTAACAACCAGGTTACTAACTTATCAACTGCAGTGATTCACTTAGCAGCTATGGCAAGCAAGGTTGTAAAATGAGGCAAAACTCACTTAACAAATGTCTCACTTTACAACAGAAATTTGGGCTGAATTGTGGTCATAGGTTGAGGACTGTCCTATACACAAGACTGCTCGTAGTAACATATTTAATTAATTTATCTCAATTCATTTTAAGGAAAAAAATCAAATCCAATCCAATTTCTTTCCACCTACTTAGAATGCAGCCTTTGACATGCCACTCAAAAGATGCGCATTGCCCTTGGGCTAAAAAATAAGTTGCCCAGCTCTGCTGTAACCTCTGAAAAAGTCAAGGAGTCTGTAAATTGGCCTTCCAATAGGATATTAAGCAAAAATTGCATCTGTTAGTCTTGGCTGCTCCCTACTTCATAGATTGAAAAAGGGTTTTTTAATCCTCCTTTTTTTATTGCACTTAAAAATGCTTTAGAAATCTTGGCTACTCCATTCGAGTAAGAGGTTCTCATTCACTGAATTCTATTACAGCAAAATCTTGCCTTAACAAACCTCATTATAATGGATTTCGCATGCAATGCAACAAATGCCTACAGTGATGTATGTCATGTGCATCATGATGCTGTTAAGCAAATGCAAACAAGGTAATGCATGCCTGTGGTATAATCCCATTGTTGCACAAATGATGTATCTTTGTATTTAACAGATAATTATGAATAACAGACACTGACTCCTCTCTGTCCATTAAAATGAGAATTCACAGTATTGTTGCTGTTATCTATCCACAGTATTTTCTCAAATTCAAATATTGGGGCTACCATTTTCAGAATGGCCTGCTAGCAGTAGCTTCCCTGGGCATTACATCTGTAAATTCCAGCCCAACATATCCTAGGAAGTATTTAATTTCATTCATGATGTTACCACACAGCCATCCAGTGAACCTGCACGTTCTCTGATAAATTTGTAGTTTATTTCACTTTTCAAAGCAAGTATCCTGGATAACAGCGAAGAATCTACATCTCTGTTACCACTCATAAGGATGCTTCTATCTGATGTAGTTGCAAACTGAATCAATCTATACCAATGATGGTGAACCTTTTAGAGATCGAGTGCCCAAACTGCAATCCAAAACCCATTTATGTATCCTCGGGTGCGGGGTGGGCGTGGCCCATCGGGGGCGTGGCTGCAGTGGTAATAGCAGACTGGGTGGGACTAAAAAGTTCAATCAATTAATTCCAACTTTGCGAGATCTTTTTTTCCCCCCACAAGAAGTTGAAATTGATTGATTGAACCTTTTTTTTTTGCACACGGCGGCAGAAGCCTAAAGCGAAAAGGTTTTATAAAACCCAGCTGAAGGCCTAGGACTGGGGCAATGGCGCATGTGCCCACAGAGAGGGCTCTGTGTGCCACCTGTGACACGCGTGCCATAGGTTCACCACCACGGATCTATACATATCCCAGCTAATGTTCTCATTGTAGAGCAGGAGTCCCCAACCCCCAGGCCACAGCCCAGTACTAGGCCACAGCCGTTTTGTAACCAGGTCCTGGAAGTGGTGGGCATGTGTGTGCACATGCAGGTTCACTTATGTGAACAGCGAGCATGCGCGTGCACGAAGCTCCATTTGTCGGCGGGCACAAACGGAGCTGCTCACACGCACTCTCCGGCCACTTGCACAGAACCATCCCCACTCTCCCTCCCTCCATTGCCAGTCCTCAAAGCCGGAAAGGTTGGGGACAGCTGTTATAGAGGAGTCAATTTTTATTGGCTAAGAAAAATATGAATAGAAGCGATACCAAAAAATCTCGGCAACAACAAAGTCTCTTTGAACAGGCAACTTTCATGTCCATTGATATCAGGTGAATTGGGAGATAGTCCCATGATGCCATCCTATTATCAGAAATACATTTAAGTATGCATAGAATTGCATATTGGTGCAATTGGACTCTATGTTCCTTTACAGATTGTTCTGTTTCCTTATAATTTTTTTCATTCCTTATGACCATTGTTTGTTCTTTGTTCTTCAGCTAGAATTGGATTTGGTTTGTGGTTGTATGAATGAGCAGGGCTTTTTTTGTCATAGAATGCTCAGAACGGAGTTCCGGCACCTTTTTGGGATGGAACATTGTAGGGTAGGCAAGGTGGGTTGTATAACATGTGTGAGTTCCGGCACCTTTTTTTTTTTCCAAAAAAACCCACTGTGAATGAGTACCAGGAAGCTTCATGTATCTAGAGCAGGCTAGGAAATTAAAGGGAAAGAAAACATCCCTGAAGAAATTTTGTCCAACCACTTCTGTAAAGTTGCCAAGAAAACTTGGGCCAATGTAATGATAGTAATCAGTAGCAATAGCAATAGTACTTAGGCTTAAATATCACTTCACAGTGCTTTATAGTCCTCACTAAGTGGTTTAGAGAATATTGGCCCCAACAATCTGGGTCCTCATTTTACTGACCTCAAAAGGATGGAGGGCTGAGTCAACCTTGAAACAGTCAGGATCGAACTCCTGGCAGTCAGCAGAATTAGCCTGCAATACTGCATTCTAACCATTCCGCCACCACGGCTCTTATAATCAAATATTTCATTATATATTTAATATCATTATGATATAATCCAATATATAATTACATTCCATCTCTCTGTGTGTGTGTGTCTCCATTGATATTCCTATACTCATCTCTTTAGCACTGCTAAATATATAGCTCAAAATGTTTTAGTTTTTTTAACACCCTAATCAACTGTCCTTCAACAGCTACACTTCCTCAGCTACTTTTATAGCATGGGAATGAGACTATAGTACAATGGTGTTATTAGAAGAGAAACCATGGAAAAATTATGGGTATGAATAATGTGCTGGAGAGTTCATGTTTGCCCCTATGTAGCTTTGCCAATGAAGTCAGCAAGACACTTGTGGGGTGACAATTTTCATTAGGAAGATTATTTTTCATGGAATCAAAAAGTATATGAAAAGCATTTACCTTAGGAACGACTGAACCACTGCTGGCCTTTCCCCAGCTATTGATCTCCATCTGCTGCTGCTCAGGCTCCATTTTAACTGAAACATTTTCTTCATCTTGGTTGGTTGGGATCACTATTTGATGTCACAGCCCTTTTGCAGCCAATCAGACTGACTGTGTGACGAGGTCACTGAAGATATACAAAATCCTCCCATTGTTCTTGAACTCAGTGGGGGTGGAGGAAAGGCTTAATTATTGACTCAGATAAACACCTACCTCTCTCATCTCTGCTGTATGACACTTGATAACAGCAAAAGCAAGTACCTATCATTTTAAAAGTAAAATTATGAAAAATAAGAATTTTTTTTAAAAACCCTCCTATTTTTGGTAGTCAGGATGCTCAAAATAATTACACATAGGTGACTGAAGATATTTAGCACTGATAAAAATCACTGTGTATTGCACATCAAACTCCCACAAAATGCGATAGGCGCAGGGCTTTTCAACCAGTGGTACGGGTACCACCTGTGGTACATTGGCACATGGCAGGTGGTACGCGACCATCCTAGAAAAGTGGTAATGGGGGAGGGGAATGAGCTGAACCAGTGGCAGCACCACACAAGCCTGAGCGAGAGATGGCTGAAGCTGCAGGGCTGTCAGGGCTCAGCGGAAGCGGCAGGATCAGCGCTTCTTCGAGGCTGTCAGGGCTCAGTGGAAGCCCCAGGATCAGCGCCAGGCTCCAGCTGGAGCTCGGCGCTGATCCTGGCACTTCTGCTGAGCCCAGAAAAAGCGCCAATCAGCTGGAATGTTGCAGCATCTCCAGGGTCTTGTGATTTACATTCAGATGCTTGGCAACTGATTCATATTTATGACGGTCACAGTGTCCCAGGGTCATGTGAAGTGACCAAAACCTGCTGCAACCACCCAGCAGATGGGGGGAATAAAAACCAAACACCCCCCACCTCACCCCCACTGCCAATCCTCAAGAGAAATGCTCACAACAATGAAAACCTCGGACAGGAGGAAGAGCGCCGCAGGCAGATGTCTTGCTCGGCTGTGCCTTGGGGGCGCACTTTTTTCAGTGCCATTGTAACTTTGAACAGTCACTAAGCGAACTGTTGTAAGTCAAGGACTACCTGTACTTTATCACTTTTTCCTTTTTTTTTTGGTCATCAAGTTTTTGACACCTTGCTAGACGACTGGTGGTACTCGGATATTGCCATATCCTAAAAGTGGTACAATGGGTGAAAAGGTTGAAAAGCCCTGCGATAGGGTACTTCAAGAGAGACAGGTCCAAGGTTCAGGGAATTAAAATGGAACCAACATACAAATCCTGAGTTTGTGCAAAATACACTGAATTCTGATACAAAAACTGAAGCAATTAGCAGGCCTATTTAAAATCAGGCTCCATAATAGCCCACTCGCAGAAAACAAGTGTGCCCTGATGCTATAGTCCAGCTTATGGTTCCCTATTATTCTGGGTCTACCTAGAAAAACCTTTAGAGGTTTTTACAATGACTTAACTCTAGTTCCAGACCAATATCCCTTATTAATTAGGATGCTAAGGTTTTTACAGCAATACTGACAAATAGATTGAATACATTTATAGAGAATTATATTAAAAATGATCAGTGTGGATTTATTTTCTGACAGTTAGAACAATTAATCAGTGGAACAACCTACCTCCAGAAGCTGTGAATGCTCCAACACTGGAAGTTTTTAAGAAGAGACTGGACAGCCATTTGTCTGAAATGGTATAGGCTTTCCTGCCTGAACAGGGGGTTGGACTAGATGACCTCCAAAGTCCCTTCCAACATTATTATTATTATTATTATTATTATTATTATTATTATTATTATTATTATTATTATTATTACAATTTTCTTGGATTTATGTTGATTGAACAGTTTATAAAACAAAGAAATGCAGAAAAAGACACATTTGAAGCAGCTGAACAATGATAAACGAGCATTAATTATGTATACTGTATGTTGTTGCCATAGAAGAGATTTTCACCTTTCTTAGAGTCTGTAGGTTTCTGGCATCATCCCAGCTACAATTCGTCACGATCGCAAAAATGAGTTTTTTAAACTGTCATGGAGTTTTTGACAAATATGTCTATCAAGGTTTGTTGAGTGTGAATATTTAGATAATATAAATTGTGAAGCACCACTATAAGGTGTAAAAATAAGCATAAAAGTAAATGATAACCTTTTTGTATATATTAAAATACTATAGATTTAGGTGCATAAGTAATTGACTTGTTTAGTTACTTTCACAATACATTTATGGCCATAAAAGAATTCCAGAAAAATAATTTATATTACTGCAAAAGAGAAAAGCTTGTTCATATCGAGGCATGCAGAATCAGGAGCATAAGGTAGACATGCACATCCGAATAAATCCAAAAATTCTACCACGTATAGGTGTTGGAATTAAATCTTTGCATTTTCCGCTTCCCAAGCATATTGGAGTGACAAAAATATTCCTTAAAAAAGATTTTCGGAAGAACAGTGATTTTTAGAACTGCCAATAACAGCCAAATATGTGACAGATTTTTTTAAAAAAATGCAAAGTACATTTCATGCAGAATAATATTGCTACAATAATAAATAATTCTTCTGGCAGTACTTATGGCATTGTCAACTCTATTTTGTACTAAGCGTTTGGCAGTGTGCTATGCATTACAAATTGTACTATATTAAAATGATGGATTTCCATCAGCATTTATAGACTAAGATATGCATTTTATACATTTTTGGATGAAAATGTATATGCAGACACACTTTGCATTAAAACAACGTTCTTCACTAAGAACCTTCCAGATGTGCTGGGACTGCAGATGCCAACATCTTCATGTCACACTCTCTGGGAATTCTGGTAACTGCAATCAACACAATTACCAACTGCCAGGTTAGGGAAGTTTTCATTAACATCACCTTTTATCAAGCAATCATCCTGTATTGATTTCTTTTGTGTCTCTCAAATCTGTTAACTTTCCTGAAATCTCAGGCCAAACTTGATCATGCTGAAGTGCAACAAACAGACTGATATCATTAGATTTGACCTTAGAACTGGGAGGGGGGGGCCTATGGCCTTTTTCTGACTTGTGGACTTTAACTCCCAGAATTCCATGCTGGCTCAGGAATTCTGGAAGTCCCCAAGTCATAAAGAGGATATGGTTCACCACCTTTGCCTTAGACAAGGTGGCGTTTCAATTATAAAGAATATTTTCAGCAGCCTTCTAACTGTGTACTATCTCTCCAGTGGGCAAGGGGTTTCATCCCCCCCTAGACCCCCACAGCACCACAGTATAGCCTTGTAGTAGCATAGCTTCTAAGCTGCATAGACTTCTGTGAGTAATTCAGAGTGGTGGTCACTACCTAGAAAATCCTTCATCATCCAGGAGACTTGCAGGACGGCTTATCTATGCTAATTTTCTGCCTATCCCATAAGATCTGGGAGCGTAATGTTGTTTCAAGTCCCTTTTCTGAAACCATGCCATCTGGCAAAACCCAACAGCATTGGTTTCTCTGTCATGGCAGCTGCCCTATGGAATAGCTTATCATTCAGCATTCAGATGGCCCAATCTTGTTGGCTCTTCCTAAGGGTATTAGGTCAGGGCACTCGGTGAAGTCATCTTGCATTGGTTTGGGAATATGAACAGGACTGTGGTTAGCTTCAATTGTACTATTTATGATGGGGTTTTTACTCTTGTTATGTTCTTTTTGCTCTCTTTTAATTGCATGGTAGCTGTCCATAATGACAATTGCAAGACAAACAGCCCTATAAATCGTGTAACTAAATTAAATTTAGCTTCTTTTTGACTTACTGTGAAATGTGAACCTACCATTGTGGCTTAGCATCATGTGTGAAATGGATAGCTAAGGTTTATTAAATAAACCATAATTAAAATAATCTTGCTTAATATCCTCTGAGAATTCGGCTTTAACCATTCTTATTTATGCTTGCTGATTTCAAATAGATTTCCTGTAAGTGCAGTATGATTTAAAACTCTGNTGTAAATGACATCAGTGGTATCAGACACAAATGGAGATTAACAGATTTTCTTTTCCCATAATTTTTAAAGTTATAGATTTTATTTAGATGGAAATCTGACCCCAAAGAAGATTTCAGACAAAAATGTCAGGTTATCTGTTTATAGCAGAAGTGAAATATAATAATTTCAAGCCTTTTTGAGAAAAGAAAGGAAAAATAATATACCAGATTGAATCACTCTGCAATATAACTAATACAAGATCATACCAAGGGAAACAAATTACTATCAAGAAATCTATTAAAAGAATGTTACAGTTGCAGTCTGAATGAAATGCTAATTCATCTGAATCACTAAATGTAAAATACTCAACATCTAGCCAAAAAGAAATTATGGAAATTAATTTTGCAGTGGGTTAATTTGCGTGGGGGGGGGAGTAGTTGGACTATACAGATACGATATTTAGAAATGACAAGGTATTACTTGTACAAGATGTTCTAATTAACTGATTTTTTTTCTTATTAAATGAGGTGCCATTTAATAAGTATTAAAGAAATATCAAATGTTGTCAGAAAAAATTCAGGGCTTTTTTAATGCATTTTGTAAGAAGGTGAGATTATGGTACAACATGCCTGTCAGTTTCTCTCCCTTCTGAATTACTAGAAGGCTATCACAACTTTGCAAAGATAGCATAATCTCATTAATTTTATGAATACAAAAACATCCCTTTTTCTTTCTGTGTCTCAAAGCAGCCAGCAAAGTTTAAAGACCAAGTGAAAAATGAAAAATAATCATCCATCCATAAAATGAAATTATCAGAATTGCTAAAAACCATTTAAACATCATTTAAGCGAGAGAGAGAAAAGTAGACAAGAGAATCCAAAGTTTGTTTTGAAAGAAATATTTTTAGTTGCTATCAGAATGCACAAATGGAGAAAGAGAATTCTCTGTGAACCAAAAGGCACAAATTTCTTTTCAAGCTGTATTCTGACATTGAATTTGGCAGGATAGATCAGAAAGGACGGCTTCCATTTCTGGTAGAGTCGTACAGTATTTCCAGAAAGCGCAAAACTTTTTTTTTTTTACAATGCTCCCAGTAGTATCTGACTGATGCTTTGTAAATTGGATATGTTTTAAGCATATGCTTCCAACATTTTGAACACATAATTCAAAATGTGATTTAACGTAAGTTATACACACACACACACACACACACAAAACACTCTAATGAATATAGAGGATTTTAAAACTCTGGATACAAGTGATGACCTGTTTTTCTAACTTGTGTCATTCCTGCTTCTGCTGAAATGCATGGCATCTGAGGTTGTGAGCAAGGACAAAGAAATGACCATATGCCATAAACTGTGACAGCTCATTCACCACAGACTGCGGAAAGCTGCAGTCATCAAATAATCATCATGACTATAACCAGAGGCAAACCTATCAGAAACCCAGAATGGGCTAAAGATCTCAAACAAGTGTAAACAGTTAATGGCAACAGACATGTTCCTCATGTATAATCCATGGAATGTTTCTGAAGCTTCCATTAAGCGCAATTTCCATGTCAAAGAAATGGAAGGCAGAACACCCAGCTTCTCTTAATGAACCCAATCCCACAGAAGATCCATTTTTAGTAAAGAGCTACCTTTAGAGCAGGGTTGTCCAACTTTGGCAAACTTCAAGACTTGTGGACTTCAACTCCCAGAATTCCGCAGCCAACCATGGGGAATTATGGGAGTTGAAGTTCACAAGTCTTTAATTTGCCTGGGTTGGGCACCCCTGCTTTAGGGAGTTTCATTCTTCTTCCAAATGAAAATTTGTCTAATCAATTCTAGTGCCAGATCATCTTTAATCCCCTACCTGTTACCTGAAAGAAACAAGACTTAGCATCTCTGTTAGATCGCGCAGGCAGTAAGACACGAGTCGAGTGACAGTTAGCTCTTGGTTTATTGGCAAGGCATAAAGTAAATCCGGACTGGCTCTCTGGGCCAGGGGAGCCCTCTTTTATGGGATTCCCCTGGCTTGTAATCACACAATTCCATTGGCTGGCAAGACCCTGTTGCTAGTTAGCCAACCAGCAACGGGCATGAAACTGTATGCAGATGGAGAAGGGCAATCACCCTTAATGGGCGATC
>NW_015386820.1:401716-405399 GCF_001527695.2 Protobothrops mucrosquamatus
TGTTGCTAGTTAGCCAACCAGCAACGGGCATGAAACTGTATGCAGATGGAGAAGGGCAATCACCCTTAATGGGCGATCAATGGTGAAGGGCAATCACCCTTAATGGGCGATCAATGGTGAAGGGCAATCACCCTTAATGGGTGATCAGGATATGCATAGGGGATTAAGGGGGGGGGAATACAAAGAACACAACAATCTCAGTACAGACAGACAGTCATAAGATCATCCCATTAAACTAAAGTCCAGGAGTGCAAAATATCACAGCATGAAGAAACACGAACTTTTCCTTGACTTTTTTTTTTATAGCTGTTCATCAGCTTTATTGGATAACCTCAAAGGAAAGAAGATTACTTTTCTTTATATCCATGACCAACTATTTGTAACACTCTCATCTCCTGATTTAGTATTTATAGGCCTTTTCTTTCAGCCTGAGTCATCATAGCCTGAAACATGCCAGTACTTTTGTACATGGTGTGCTAGCCAACTATAGGTACCACTTTATTAGCTAAATGACATTCACTCACAATTTGGATCTCTTTGATACACCTACTAGCTTCCACCATATGTTTCTAAATTACTTTGTTGAATAACAGACTCCACTCAAATTTGTACGAATTTGAGCATTTGTCCCAAGAGCTTAATCATTGTCTGGCAGCCTTCTCTTAGGAAGGCTTCTGTTGTACTACATCAAATATCCCATTAAGTAAAGACAGCCTCTGTTCCCTCCCCTCCCCATTCATTCAGTTCTACATTTAACAGAAATCTTGCTGGGGTCCTGTTTCAAGCACCTTGCCAGGAAGCTCTATGGAATACTCTTTTACCAAGTTACCATTTGGTTTGTTGATACTAATATGGTTTAGAAAGCTACCAAAAACCATTACTGACCCTGAATCGAACATGGAATGTTAATAGTTATCACTGACAGAACTGTAGAGCAGTGGTACATTGGCACCTGACAGGTGGTACGCGACCATCTTAGAAAAGTGGTAGCGGGGGAGGGGAATGGGCTGAACCAGTGGCAGCACCGCACAAGCCTGAGTGAGAGATGGCTAGAGCTGCAGGGCTGTCAGGGCTCAGCGGAAGCACCAGGATCAGTGCCACTTTCCAGCTGATCAGTGCTTCTTTGGGGCTGTCAGGGCTCAGTGGAAGCACCAGGATCAGCGCCAGGCTCCAGCTGGAGCTCGGGGCTGATCCTGATGCTTCTGCTGAGCCCTGAAGAAGCACCAATCAGCTGGAAAGCAGCACTGATCCTGGCGCTTCTGCTGAGCCCAGAAGAAGCGCCGAACAACTGGAATGTTGCAGCATCTCCAGGGTCTTGTGATTTACATTCAGATGCTTGGCAACTGATTCATATTTGTGACGGTCACAGTGTCCCAGGGTCATGTGAAGTGACCAAAACCTGATACAACCACCCAGCAGACGGGGGGAATAAAAACCAAACATCCCCCCACCCCACCTCCGCTGCCAATCCTCAACAGAAATGCTCACAACAATGAAAACCTCGGACAGGAGGAAGAGCACCGCTGGGTGGGCAGGCAGGTGTCTTGCTTGGCTGTGGCTTGGGGGACACTTTTTTTAGTGCCATTGTAACTTCAAACAGTCACTAAGCGAACTGTTGTAAGTTGAGAACTACCTGTACTTTATCACTTTTTTCCTTTTTTTTTTTTTTTTGGTCATCAGGTTTTTGACACCTTCCTAGGCGACTGGTGGTACTCGGATATTGCCATATCCTAAAAGTGGTACAATGGGTGAAAAGGTTGAAAAGCCCTGCTGTAGAGTATTGCCACAAAATCACTCATGCAGATAATCTTGATTAGGGTGGCCCATATATTGACAGAGAAAAAGACATTGGCTTTCAGTCCACAAACATACAGAATTTCCATTGCCTCTTCATATTTTGGGAGGTGTGAGTTTGTAGCTGTCTAATCTCAGAAACTAAACATGTTTAGTCCTTGGATAAGGGGCAATTCTAGGACCCATACTTAGACTCGGTAATAATAAATAAACAAACAGAAGGCAGCAATGGCAGACCACTTCTGTAGTACCATTAACAAAACAACGTGAACATAATCACCAAGAATCAAGCTTAGCTTAAGGGCACATTTACCTTGTAGCATGTGCACACATTTATTTATTTGTTTATAACACCTTTATATACAATCATAGGTTTCCTGCAGTTACATTCACAGGAAGGTTTCCAAGAAGGTTGAAATTAATGTTTTGCCTTGTGGTTAGGAACTTATGTGCACAAGACATGCTGGTCCCACTGCTTCGCTTCTGCAATTCACATTATGTTTATTCTTGCGGCGGAAAACAAATGTACTAAATTAAAGAGAAAGAAGGAAAGAACTGTCATCGTGTTTTAATGTGTACTCCTGTACCAATACTGATTCTTCATCTAGCTCTGAAGATCCCAGATTGTCCCACTGAAGAAAGGGAATGGGCACAGAAAAACGAGGCTGGAGGAATTTTTTTTTTATTACAGGTAATCCTTGACTTACAACCATTTGTTTAGTGACAGTTCAAAGTTACAATGGCACACAAAAAAGTGACCTATGACTGTTTTTCAAACCATGGTCATAACTGTGACCATGATCATGTGATCAAAATTTGGATGCTTGGCAACTGGCATGTATTTATGAAAGTTTCAGTGTCCCAGTGATCACCTTTTACAATCTTATGATAAGCAAAGTCAATAGGGAAGCCATATTCACTTAACAACCATGTTACTAACTTAACAACTGCAGTGATTCACTTAACAACTGTGGCAAAAAAGGTCATAAAATGGGGCAAAGCTCACTTAACAACTGTCTTGCTTAGCAATAGAAATTTTGGGCTCAGTTGTGGTTATAAGTCAAAGAATACCTGTATGTCGTTTTATTAAATCAGTGTATAGAGTTACTTGCTTGACATTCAACTCGGGGCAGCATGGACAACCAAAAGCCTCACGTAGCAACCCAAAAATACAATACATTAAAATATATAGCACCTAGGGGAGGGGTAGGCAACCTCGGCTCTTTTATGACTCATGGACTTCAACTCCCAGAATTCCTGAGTCAGCATGGCTGACTCAGGAATTCTGGGAGTTGAAGTCCATGAGTCATAAAAGAGCCGAGGTTGCCTACCCCTGACCTAGGGGCAATTCAAACAACCAGAACAATTAGAATGGGCTCATAAAACTTCCTGATCCTTGTGCCCTTGTGAAGACTCAGGTTTTCAGAGTCTTCCAAAAAAGGAGGCAGCGCCACGTAGGACTCAGGAAAGTTCTGTTTCCTGTTTAAAATAAATAACAAATAATGCTATAAAAAGGGACCTCAGAGCATTTTGTTTCACACTTTAAAGCAAAGTTGCCATTCCTAGCTCAAGAACCGCATAAGCACGTATACAAATAGGCACAGTTGCACACAGAAAAAAACACACGCCCTATTTCTAAATTGTAAAGCAATATCAATATTTGATAGAAGGTACTGCAACAGGGAATATACGAAAGAGAAAAGGAGTCAATTTGTACTGTACAGTTTGACTTTGACATTCGTTGCCCTAATCTGGAAATTCAATGTAAACTTACATTATGTGGAGAGATTAAGAACAAGGATCAAAACCATGAAAATATTATAGAAAACTAAAAAAAATAAAAGCCTGCTTTAATCATTGGGAGGTTTCTCCCCCCCCCCCCCCCCCCC
>NW_015386820.1:406626-418003 GCF_001527695.2 Protobothrops mucrosquamatus
GAGAGAGAGAGAGAGAGAGAGAGAGAGAGAGAGAGAGAGAGAGAGAGAGAGAGAGAATATTTCAAATTATATCATTCCCAATATTTTTAAAATCATAAACGTGGGACTTACACTGGCTTCAGTTGTGAGATTATGAAGAGTTTATTTTGATTGTGTCTATAATCTTGTTCAATTTTTTTTTATTGTAAGATGGCAAATGGAGTGAGGAATTCTGGATCTCTATCCAATCCAAAATCTTTACTTAGTGACAAGAGTTTAATAGCAAACATATGGACACTATGAAATATTTTACAATTCACTTTCAGCAAAAAGGAAGAGTAGAGTATTTCCCTACCCTTTCCTGCCGAAATTTAACAGATTCAAAACAAATCATTTCAGCTGCCATATCATTTTGTGATAATGGAATTAATCTGGGGAAATAATATCAATACACCATAGCTAAACTGTTTTAGGGAAGAGATTTCAATACTTAATGGCTACCATAAGTATATTTGCTTTATGTAGATAGAAAGGGATGCAATGAGTAACGAACTATTTTCTGAATACCAGTTTCCAATGGAAACTCCAAATGACATACAGTACATAGGCATGTACATACACAAATGTACAGACTTCCATATATCACCTGGTCTGATCCTCCATTCAATTCCCCCCCCTTATTTTTATGTAGCCATGTTCTAAGTAAGTAATATAAAACAGATAAATAACATAAAACAGAACAGTTCTGATGAGGTTTGAAGAAAGGGATAAGAATTAAGCAATTCTTTTTAATCTACAAAAATTTAAGCCATGCTTCAAGAAGAGGTACCAAAGTCAGACCTATCTTATATTTTAATTGATTACTTATTTATTTATTATTACTAGATTAAGTGGAGGTTTTGATCAAATTCAGTATAAGGAGTTATTTAATTATTTAATACAGTGACGGGCAACCTTTCAGTAGCTAATAATCACAGTTAATCTTTGGGGAAGCAGGACTGAGGGGTATAAAAGATCTGGAGTCTGGGTTTTAAGCAGTTTCTTAAGCAGGTTTAATTATCTTATGAGTCTTTTAAGGTTTCCTCTAATTTTAAGGTGAATCCCACTAAAAGAGACAGTGTGAAAACTATGAAGTTTGCTTTCTTCACCCCTGCCTTTGTGCCCAATATTTTTTTAATTTTGCCTGTCGTATGAAATCCACATATTTAATTTCCCTCCAGCTTGACATTTTTAAAATAGGCATCTCTGAGATATATCCCTCTATATATTTCTAGATGATGAAGATCAAATATTTCTTTTATCTCACTCGATACGATTTATGTGAGTCAGACAAAAGCAAAGCATTTTTAAAAAATTACACTCCACATAAGGTCCAAGACATATGTAGTAGCAACAAAGCAACCACTGGTAAGCATGACTTTACTAAGATATGAGCCTCTGTGCATATTCTATAAACTGTAGCTCTGCTTGTCGCGGATAGCATTCCCCTTTCTTATATTCCAGAAATCTCCAAATCTTTCTCTTCCCCACCACGTGGCCCCAAGATCCAGTGCTGTCCATATCAGAGGACCAACAAAGTATATTCTCCTCCATATCACTCATTATACTTGATAATCTCTGTTTTCTTTTCAACTAATGCCAATGTTGGCAGACTCACAGTTCTGGCCCCAGAAACTATCTGTTTAATCAAAGCAGGAGCATTGCCAAGGTGACTGAAGCATAAACTGTTAGGACCACCTGTAAGGGCAGGAATGTTTTTCATTTACCAGATGATTTTTCTGACAAGACCACCTGCAAAGCAAGAGCCAGTTGGTGCCAGATGTTAGGGTTTACTTCTGATCAGACCAGGGCAATAGTAATCTTTTATAACTTCACACCATTGTTAAACAGTTGTCAAATGGGACATGCTTTTTGCTTGCTATCTTGTCATATCTTAGGTGGGATCCAATTGTGTCAAACAAACAAAGGCCTCACAACTCAGGATGACGTGTCATTTGCATAGCAAATTATAGTTTTTATTTAGTAATAAAACCTTTTCTATTTGTTGCTTGGGCTGAGATCATGCACCATCTCAAATGATTTCTTCATTCATCAAAGTTGAGTGGATAAGCAACATTGACTGGATTTGTACAACAGGCTAAACTGAAACCAAACAAACCACCTTAGAGTTTAGAACAATATAAGAAGCCTTCCTTACCCTCTGGGAACAATGTGAGACTACGAATTCTTGAAATTCAGGACTAAAAAAGAATTCTTAGTTGACTTACACTAATGCTGACACAAAGGTTTCAGAGAAATTTGGATCAATATTTGAGGAGGAAACAACTTCCAGAGAAGTAATGACAGACTGAAAACAGCCCTGCAGAGAATGAAGCTCACAGGCATAGCAGAAAGAGGAGCTGGTGAATGGATTGGCTCTTTGGAATTCCTCTCTGGAGCAAAGACAGGACCAGGATTGCCTACAGAGGTTCCACACAAGAAGATCATAAGACACCAGTCTCTGGAACTTTTATTGCTCTGGAAGCCATGGGATAGTCATCTCACCTAATCTGCAGTTTGGAGTTTTCAAGTGGACACTGGGTTTGCAAACTTCCTTTCTTAATCACCTGAGAAAATTTCTTGTTAATAGTTTTTTGATGTTAAGACGTGTAAGGACCTGCTTAAAAACCTTTTCCCAAGAAAGCAGAGCTCTTGGAACGATTTCATCCCAAAAGGATCTTTTATTAGGAGAAGTTGACAGCAGGCATAGAAGGCAGGATCTGAGGGGTTCCCACGCAAAACAATAGGTTAAAAGAGCAAGAAGCAAACCCCACCCCAATAGTTCATCCGGACAGTTTAAGTGAGCCAATCCCCAGGTGATGAATCCACTGTGGGAATGGGGCTGATAAGGCGCCATTCCCAAGGCTGTGAAGCAGTTGTTAGGTCTTCGCACATAGACCTCCACAGCGAGAGATAAGCCAGATGGCTGGAGGCACATTCCTTTCTCACCCCCAGGTTGGCATCAAGGGGAAAACAGTTCAAAGAGCAAGCAGATAGAGGAAACAGAGAGGATACATTGTAGCGGTGGAAGCGAAGTGGAAAAAATACATTGTCGTTCCCATAGTTCCCCACTCCCCCCAGGAGTATAGCAGAACCCACAGGAAAAAAGGAGAAAAGACCTAATAGAGGAGAGACCCCTCCTCCCAATATGTGGGGTCTGATAGAACATCCAGAATGACAAGTTTCATTACATCAAGTAAGTTTCTTTCTATCCTTGAAGGAAAGCTTAAAAAGAAAAATGCTTAATTTTGAATAAACAGCAAAAGGGTAACTAGAATGTTGATTCTGAAAAGTTATAAATATATTAAGGGGCCAGATGGTCTTGAATGCGTATTTCTTCTGGTTTATAATTTTACACACACACACACACACACACACACACACACACACACATGAAAATTTTAAAACTCACTATAAGAAATCTTAAAACTCACTATAAATTTTAAAACTCACTATAAGAAATCTTAAAACTCACTATAAATTTTAAAACTCACTATAAGAAAGTGTTATTGATTAGAAAAAATACACAATATGAGGGAAATTTGAAGCTTAACTAAGAGGGAACCTGGGAGAACTAAAGATGACAATTCAGGAACAAGTGATCTGTTAACACAATGGAGGAACAGTATTTGACTGTGGAAGAATTCAAGGATATGTGGGAACAATGCACTCAGAAATTACAGATTAAGATTATCTGCTATTATAAAAATGGATTTATAAGACAGTACAGAAAAGGAACAGATTTTACTGGACAAAATAGAAACTGATTTGAATGAGGATCTGAAACTGGATTTTAAAATGCTAGACTACAAGAATGATATGGAAAAAGATATCACACTTACAAATGAAATTGGCTGTTGCTGATAAATTAAAAGGGACATACAAATAATAAATCAGAACAGTGAGTTGGATAACTTTCTTATCTTGGATTTATAAAAGAAATGTTTTAAACAAATGAAGGAATTTCTGGTAAGAGACAAAGAGAAAATGATAAGCAATCAACTTGTGGGTCATTATTTGAAGGAATCAAAAGTCAAGTGTTTTAAAAGTAAACAGAAGGAATATAAAATGGATTTACTTGATCAAGGTTAAAAATATATTTTTGTTTTTGAAAGCATTTAATAGTCTTTTTTAAAACCAGGACCAAATCTCAAAGTTTTAAAGATTTGTTTATAAATAAATATAGGATAAGGGAAGAAACTTTGAAGAAGGCACATACAAATGTAGCAAGATTTCCTCCAAGTTATTATTTTTTTATGGAAATAGTTGTTCTTACTGCCATTTTTTAAAATTTAGTTAATTAAAAAGTTACTGCCATTGTTTTTACAGCCGTACTACCACGCAAAATTGTCAGAAACACTAGCAGTGAGTTTACAGTATTTTGCTGCATTATGTATATTTCCATTGAAAATAATACTATAGCAAATACAGTCTCATTCTCAAAAACAATCTAACAAGAAATAATAATGCTAGCCACCAGTTTTTGGAATAGGCTCATTACTGCATCTAATAAAGTCCTGCCTTTCCCTATTTTGTGTTTCATTTTTGACCTATGATTATAACTTGAAAACTGCAATATCAGTTAGGAATTGGTACCACAGATGAAGATGAGGGAGAAACTGTTCATATTATTGAACACATTGTCATCATCCATCCATCAAGTGTTCAATGAAGAAGATAATTGAATTTATGCTCATGAATTGTGTATAAGAAACTAAAATGGAAACTAAGCATAAGGGTAAAGTGTACACGCATACGTAGCTGTGAGATGGAACTTCATTTGAACAGGACACCAAGCTTTCCGATCATCAACTGCTACCATCAAATAAATTTGATGCTGACAAGAAATAGATTTATTTCAGGTATTTCAAATTTATTTCCAGGAATGTTAATATAATATCTAGCTATATTTTGTCTTAGTTCATTGAAAACCTTGATATAAGGCCTTAGGTACTGTAAGAGCTGTGAACTGGAAAGTTGCTAATTCAAATTTCATTTGGTCACAAACTTACTGGGTGGTCCCATCTTAAAATGAAAAATCATTTCTCCACAGATTTCTTTGGAAGCAAATGTAGGGAGGTTGCTTCCAGAAGAATCAAAAGCTGGATGAATATGAGCACAACTAAATCATTTATCTTCTCAAGTTATTTACAACTCATTTTGAGTAGTCTGTTTCTCATACGACTCACTGTACTTCTATTCTCTTCCTAACTCATCTAGAATTAAGATAGAAAAAAATATGCTATCCAAATAGATGTCACATTTCTTTGCTAACAATAATAGCATTGATTATTATTATATATTGTTCAATCATATATATATATCAAATTAAAAGAAAAGTGAACACCAGGATAAAATAATCCAGACGGTTTAATACAAACAAGCCTGTAGATAAAAAGTCACTAAGCTTTTGTCAGCCAAACTGCCGATGTCATCAGAGTTGGAATAAAAGGAGATCTGGGAGCCGATTTATGTAACCGCCTGCCTCTACGCCCGGCTTCTCGAATGCGTCATCGGCCCATTAACTGTGCTTGTCCATAATGCGTCGAGTTGCTCCACACCTCAAGAAGCCAGGCGCAGAGGCAGGTAGTTACATAAATCGGCTCCCAGATCTCCTTTTATTCCAACTCTGACGATGTCGGCAGTTTGGCTTTTTATCTACAGGTTTGTTTGTATTAACTTGTAGTGACTATCTACAGGCTTGTTTGTATTAAACGGTCTGGATTATTTCATCCTGGTGTTCGCTTTTCTGTTAATTTGCTATATGATGCCCAGGATTCGCATTTTTAGTATTATTAAGGACACACACACACACACACACACACATATAACACTCAGTGGTGGGATTCAAATATGGGAACAATCAGTTCTCTGGGTCTGGACAACAAAAAAATTAGCTACCGGTTCTGTCGAACTGGTGTGAACTGGCTGAATCCCACCACTGTATATACTTACAATCAGTTAATTTTCAGATATTTCCATCCAATGATTCTTCTGCTGAATGACACTGGGATGATAACTGATTTTCTTTCTTTCGCTTGTGTCTCTCCCCAATGGTCTGAAAGATGGTAGCTGACCAAAGGCCATGTGCTGAAATTTATGGTTGAGTAGGAATTAAATGCATGATAGAAGAAACACATGTTTCTTATTTGATTATGCAGGAGTGGTATTTTAAGAAGACTACCATAGCAACCAAGGTAAATATTGTGAATGATTTCTCTAGTAATTTGGCAATTTGTGGAGATTTTGGATTTTTGACCAACATTTTCTCAACTTTCTTCTTATGGTAGCATTAACAACAACAACAAAAACCGACTAAGAAATAAGAAATTAGAATGTATCAGCCAGACTTCTAGTTTTGAATTCCAGGTTTACCCAGAAAGGAATTTGAATTCAAGGTTTCAAAAGTTGAGCAGGTAGTTAGTTTAATGTATGAATCAACATGGGAAGAGGAAATAGAAAAATCCATTCCTATTATAAATTAAGATTTTATATTATTTGTGGATGCAGAAAAGCAGTATAGCCTGGGAAATTATCTATTTGTTTTAATTCTTTTTACTGTCATTGTTAGACCACTAAGATTCTGAGGACTTGAAGCTGGAAATTATTTTTAATTAGTATTTAGATATTTAATTAATTAGTATTTAAATATTGTATACTATAAACTAATTCTCAAGACATTGAGGAGTCAGACCTCTGCAAAAAGAATGAAATAATAACAAGATGTTTACCTGAAATATCCCAATATGAATTTATAGTGAAGGTCCCTAAAGCAAAAAAACAAAAAAATATTTTATTCCTTTTATAGTAATTTTATTAAAAATTACAGTTAAAAAGTTACATACTAAAAAATACCAAAGAATAAAATAAAACATAGTGTCTTTGTTGACAGCCTCTCAAATACTGGAATACTGCTATCATGTCACCCCTATTTCTTCTTTTCTTTAGACTAGCCAAACCCAAGTCCTGCAGCCATTCTTCATATATTTTAGTCTCAAGGCCTTGGATCATCTTAGTTGCTCTTTTCTGAACTTTTTCCAAGGTCTCAACATCTTTTTTGTAGTATGGTGACCAAAATTGGTTGCAGTATTCCAGGTGTGGTCTCACTAGGGTTTTCTAACGATAATGGAGAATTAGCTACAGAAGGTATTAAGGAAATGGATTACCTAGATTCAGTCCAGATTCATGCTCAGACACAATACTGAAACAGTATTAGTCACTCTGATAAATGATCTCTGTCAGGACTTTGACTGAGGAAATGTACTCCTCTTGGTCCTGTTAGATTTCTTGGCAGCATTCTGTACTATTGATCATGGTATCCTTCTGATCCACCTAAAAGAGTTTGGAATTCTTATGATGGCTCCACTCCTGCCTGATTATCAATTGTAGGCAGGAGTCTTGAGGAAAAAGCATTGCAATCCTTGGTTGCTCCCATGTAGATAGTCACAAGGTTCTCCCTACTACACTATTTAATGTCTACTTTAGATTAAGTGCCATCAATATGCCAATAACATTCCTTGTTTATTGCCACACCAGGCAGAACTAGAAATGCTGGAGAAATCCTGAACTGGTGCTTTATGGTTGTTTTGGAGTTGGGGAGAATTAAATTCAGATTAAATCTTACCAAAATGGAGTTCCTGTTTGTAACCTTTCAGGCCATCCAGTAACATCCCTCTGGTAATTAGTGAGATTATGCTAAAAGAGGTGCTCAGTGGTTTTGGGGGTCCTTTTGGTACCTGCTGGTGGAAGCTGATATGATGACCAAAGGGGGGTTTGTCCAGCTTTGTCTCATATGCCAGTTACAGCCTAGCAAGACAACACTACTTGGTTAGATTGCTGCAATGGACTCTGCGTAGGGCTGCCCACAAAGACAGTTCAGAAGCTGCAGCTGATACAAAATGTGATAGACAGACTACTAGAAGCAACACCTATTTTGAGGTTGCTGAATTGCACTTCAAAGCCTCTAAAGCAAAGCACGAATTTGGATGTGCAGGCAATGGAGAAATGAGGATTTGGATGGAGTGGACATACATGAAATTGCAGATGCTGAACATTAATTCAGCACAGGAATTGTGTGTGTGTATTATAATGTACCTACCTCCAGTACAAACAGTCCAGAGTAATATGATCCATTCCAGTACATCAGAAATCTTCAATTACATTTTGCTAAATGGATCAATATTCATCCTGCATCAAAACCTTCAGCAGGAAAAGGGTGGCAAAGAGATGTAAATAATATAGGACAAGACAAGAGGATTAAAATACCCTTTAAAGCAGCGGTTCTCAACCTATGGGTCGTGACCCCATTTGGGGTCGATCGACCATTTCACGGGGGTCGCCCAGCAAGGCTGTCTGCCATTTTTTCCCCTTTTCCGCCGGGTGCCTTACCTCCCTTGGGCTGGGCCAGCTGGTGGTCGACCTGCTCCATCTCTGCTGCTTGCCAGCTACGCCTCAGCCGGCGCAGGGGGTGGAACCACGCATGCGTGGCGCTCCCAGGCAGGGAAAGTCCTCGACTTACGACTGGTTGGGTAGTCCTCGACTTACGACCGGTTTAGTCCTCGACTTACGACCGGTTTAGTCCTCAACTTATGACCGGTTTAGTCCTCGACTTACGACCGGTTGGGGGTCGCGGCATTAAAAAGGTTGAGAACCACTGCTTTAAAGTGTATAAATGTATTACTTTGGCTAATCAGTGCTTCATTTTGATTCAACACCTTTCCTGAAATCAGGACTGGCACACCTGGGATCATGAACTGCCCATTGTTCTTCCCAGCTGGTTCTAGTCAGTTGAGTCTGAATTGACATTTCCAAGAGATACTGTTTTGAATTTTGAATAGTGACTCAGCTTCACCTACCTTTGAACTGTGGTTACTAGTTATCTGCCTATTTCAGGATAACTGTTGTGAGCCATGGTGGTGCAGTGGTTAGAATGCAGTATTGCAGGCTTACTCTGCTCACTGCAAGGAGTTCGATCCTGACTGGCTCAAGGTTGACTCATCCTTCCATCCTTCTAGTAAAATAAGGATCCAGATTGTTCAGGGCAATACGCTGTCTCTGTAAATTGCTTAGAGAGTGCTATAAAGCACTATGAAGTGGTATATAAATCTGGTGACTATTGCTATTGGGAATACAAGAGGTGACTTGTCCTAAGGGCCCATCAAATACAGGTGGTCCTTGACTTACAACAGTTCATTTAGTGACCGTTTGAAGTTACGATGGCACTGAAAAAGTGACTTATGACCATTTTTTCACAGTTATGACTGTTGCAGCATCCCCATGGCCATGTGATCAAAATTCAGATGCTTGGTAATTGACTCATATTTTTGATGATTGCAGTGTTCTTGGGGGTCACATGACCACCTTTTGCGACCTTCTGACAAACAACGTTAATGGGAAAGCCAGATTCATTTAACAACATATCACTAATTTAACAACTGCAGCGTGATTCACTTAACAACGGTGGTAAGAAAGGTTGCAAATTGGGGCAAAATTTACTTAGCAACAGAAATGTTGGGCTCAGTTGTGGTTGGAAGTCAAGGGCTCCCTATACAAAATATTCTGTAGTTGAAGCCAGCGAAGAAAGGCCCCAAAGAAATCCTTGCTTAAATGTTGTTATCTCCTTTCTAAGGAAAATAACGACCAGCTAACAAGGAGAACTATAGGACTCACCTCTGTAAAAAGAGCATCCCAAGAGCATCACTACAGGCTGTCATTCATTTGCCCCATTTCAAAATGTCCGCAGTCATTATATTGATGGGAATGGATCCATGACCTTGAGTTCTCCTGGCATTAGCTACAAACATTTCTTCCATCAAGAAGATCAGGCTATATTTTACACGTTACTGGTTGAAATATATGCCATTGAACTCCATTAAATTAAACAAATATTGGTTGTGTCAGCCAGGCAAAGTTTTAATGGTACACTTAACTAATAGTGAAGCAGAATCGAAATATCAATCACATTTAAAACCCCACATCCCTATAAAATATATGCATAATGGCTGAGGAAAGGACATTTAATAGGTCAGTGCAACTCTTCACCTCATTTTACCTTGCTCTTCAAATGCGTTTGTGTTTCTCTGAAGGAAATATATGGGATTTGGAACATGTAAGTGGAAGGCTTGCCACCATTTCTCACTATCAGCTTCAAAATTCATTCCTGAAATTGAGACTCAAAATTTAATTTTTTCAAGAAAATGAGGGAGGGGGAAAGAGGGAGGGATGGAAGGAGGGACAGGGAGGGAAGGAGAGAGAATGTGTCTAAAGGTTTTTTTAAAGGGCATTTTATGATGGANGGTTCTCCTCCTTCCTCACCGACCGTACGCAGTCTGTATTGGCAGGGGGACAGAGGTCGACTCCTAGACCCCTAACCTGTGGGGTGCCTCAGGGGTCGGTCCTCTCTCCCCTTTTGTTCAATATTTATGTAAAGCCGCTGGGGGAGATCATTCGTGGCTTTGGGGTGGATTTCCATCAGTACGCTGACGACACTCAGCTCTACATCTCCACCCCGGGCCACCCCAACGATGCCCTTGACGTGATGGCCCGTTGCCTGGAGGCCGTACGGGTCTGGATGGGGAGAAACAGACTCAGGCTCAACCCTTCCAAGACCGAGTGGCTGTGGTTGCCGGCGCCTCGGCATAGTCAGCTGACGCCATCGCTGACTATAGGGGGTGAAACCTTGGCCCCCTCGGAGAGGGCGCGCAACTTGGGAGTCCTCCTGGATTCACGGCTGACATTGGATGACCATCTGTCGGCCGTGACCAGGGGGGCGTTCTATCAGGTTCGCCTGATCCACCAGTTGCGGCCTTTTCTGGACCGGGACGCCTTGCGCACAGTCACTCATTATTATTATTATTTTTTTATTATTTATTAAACTTATATGCCGCCCTTCTCCCAACAGGACTCAGGGCGGCTTACAGCATATTAAAACAATACAGGCACTATCCCCAATAAAAACCAATTAAAAACAAATATTTAACCGCTGTGTTAACTTTAAAATTCTAATTAAAAATTGTCCCTATTTAAAATTCTCCCTAGGCCAGACCCGCTTGCTGAAAAAGCCATGTCTTGAGGGCGCGGCAAAAAGATAGGAGTTCCGGAATCGTCCGGATCTCGGGGGGTAGTTCGTTCCAGAGGGTGGGGGCACCCACAGAGAAGGCTCTCCCCCTGGGGGTCGCCAGCCGACACTGCTTGGCCGACGGCACCCTGAGGAGGCCCGCTCTGTGGGAGCGTACTGGTCTGTGAGAGGAAATCTGTGGCAGAAGGCGGTCTCGGAGATATCCAGGTCCGATGCCATGGAGCGCTTTAAAGGTGGTAACTAACACCTTAAAGCGCACCCGGAAGGCCACTGGTAACCAGT